>NW_026059646.1:6199-31823 GCF_023721935.1 Panthera uncia | reverse complement strand
GGAACGCAGACAGGGCGCAGGAGGCAGGAGGGAGCCTGGCTTCCCAGTTCAGACGGGGGAGCAGACGGGGAGCCCCGGTCAGCTCTGGGCAGGGGAGGGAAGAAGAGAGACAGCCTGCCTCCTGCGCCCTGTCTGCGTTCCAACCGCTTCCCGAGCGGCGCCTCGGGTGATCCTCACGACCAGCCCGGGCCTCCGTTTTCCGGCCCGGGCAGCTGAGGCTCAGAGACTGGAGGTAACTGCCCCAAGGTCACACAGCCGCAAAGCGAACGGGCTGGGATTCGAAACCAGGCCCACGTTCCCTGGCTGGTGGGGGCCAGGGCGCGAGGCCGGGCACAGATGGCCGTGGGGCAGCTCCCACAGCAGGGACAGGGCTCGCACCTCCCCGGACAGAGCCGCACCCCAGGAACGCCCTCAGCCTGGGTCCTCTCCGGGAGGGGACGCCACGAAGCCCCATGCCCGACAGGCCAGGGAGCAGCCACCGGGGCCCAGCCGCACCCCACACCCCTCGCCCTCACCCACGCCGGTGCTCACACGCACGCACTTGTTCCCGCCCGTGCACACCCTCGGCCGCTCGCCCGCCGGCTCGGTGCCCCGTCCACTCACGTGTGCTCCCCCCCGGCCCACGCTCCCGGGCACCTCCCTCTCGCTCACACCACGCAGGCTTCACTCGCTGGGCAACGGGGGACCGGGCGCCCTTCCCCATCCACCCCTCCACCCCGGACAGCCCCTCCCTGTCCCCCTCCTCTCCCAGGGGCTGACCAGATTTGTCTCCCAGCAAAGCCGATCCGGGGAGGGCTCCCTCTCCCAAACCCACTGCAACCCTCGCTCACGTATCTCACCGGCCCCCAGGGCCCAGGGGCTGAGACCTGCCCCCCCCCCCGCAGCCCCCAAAAAGCCCCCTCAGGCCTCTGCCAAATGCACCCTCACCCTCCTTCTCTGCCCTCCCACACCTAGCACAAAGCCGGCTCTTCCTCCTCCAGGAAGCCTGCCCAGATCACCCTAGCCACGGAGGCCAGCCCGAAGTGTCCATCCGCTCTGCTCAGAGACAGGGAGCCACAAGGCCCGAGGCCACAGAGCTGGGAGAGGAGAGCAGCCAGGGTTCAAACCCCAAGGTGGATATTCTGCTCGGACCAGGACACCATCACCCTTCGGTTTGACAAAGCTCCTGCCCGGGGATGCAGCCATGAGTACAAAAGATGACGGTTCTGCCACAGGCACCCACACCCACACGTGACCAGGATGGCTTCGGAGAGCAGGGACGGACAGAAACCAGAGCGAACCTGCGATAATGACGGGGCGGGGGAGGGGGCAGGGAAGTCGGGGAAGGTCTCCCCAGGAGGGGCCACAGGAGACCAGGGCCGAAGGTCAGGGGGCAGCTGGGCCCGCAGAGACAAGCAGGAAGGGCACCCAGGAGGAAGGCACAGCACATGCAAAGGCCTAGAGGTGGGAACCAGCTAAGCTGGAAGCAGCCAGCAGGGCCGGAAGGTGGAGAAGAGAACCGGGGCTTTATCTCCAGGGCAAGGCCACGGGACTGGAGTGGCACACTCTGACCTAACCCAAAACTGGGTAGGAGCAGCGTGAGGCAGGGCCAGCGAGGACACCGCCAGATCAATCCCTGAGGGCTTCCTGGAGGCAGGGGCCTCCTGCCCAGGCCCAGCCTGCTAGCCCCTCAAGGCCCTGGTGATGCCAGGCTTTTACCTCCACCTGCTCCAGGAGCAGGCTGCTAAAAGCAGCCCCCGGCCCCCACGAACGCACAGAAGAAATCCTTCCTCCCAGCCCAGCCCCCTCCCAGCCTCCAGCCACGGCGGGCAGCACCCTGGGCAGGGCCCCAGGAGACACGCTTCCTAGGTGTCCTACTAGGACAGCAGGTGTCAATGGAGCACCCGCAGGGCCTGCAGACGACGGGCAAGCTGGGGCTGGAGGGAGCCTGGGTTCCTTCCAGTCCCGGCTCAAGCCACCTCTGCACTGGGTACCCAAGCCACTTCATCTCCCTGCGCCTCGGACTCCCCATCTGTAACCTGAGGGGTGGTGACAGTGCCCCCCACGCAGGGCGCGGTGCCCACTGAATAAGCCAACGCAGGACAGCGCCCAGCATGGTGCAGGTGCCCAAGAAACTTACTGTCGCGACAAACACTTTCAACTCGTCACCACGCGGGGCCCTCAGAGCAGCGCTCCCGAGAGAGGGGGAGAGATGAAGCACGGAACGGTCGCTCACCCGTCCCAAGGGTCTCAGCTGGAAGCAAGTCAAAAGCCAGAACCCTCTCTTGACTCTCCTAGGAGCCCTGCAAATTCCTCCCTGACGTGCTCGTTTCACAGTGAGGCAGACTGAGGCCCTAACCAGACAGGTCTGTGCCCACAGCTTGCCCGGGAACACCTGACAGCAAGTGGTCTCTCCAGAGAACTCCTACATATGCCTCAAAGCCCAGCCCCATCATGCCCTCTCCCCTCCCCACCCCCCCACAACGAGTAAGCCTCTCCTGACAGTCCAGTCACGTTCGGGCCCTCACAGCCACCCACTCTGCCCAAAGGCCCTGTCTGGCCACCCTTAACAGACCCTGGGGCCCCCGGGAAAGGACCTGCTCTGTCTGAGGCTGCAAGTCTTTACCCAAAGCCAGATGCGGAATGCAACCAGCAAGGCGAGGCTCAGAGCAGAAGAGGCTGGGTACAGAGGAGGGGCCGGTGCCAACAGTATGGCGTACAGCTGAGAGACGGCCTGGCACCCAGGGGGCCCAACCAGCTCAAACAGACCTGGCACACAGAGGGGCCCTGGGCCTGCCTGCTGTCCTCCACCAATCCCCTCTCCCCACAGACAAGCACCCCCCATCCACCCCCCACACCCACCGGCGTCCCACCCTCGAGTACAAGCCCAGCGGCCCTCTTCCTCCAGGCAGCCCTCTCACTCCCTCACGCTCGGCAGCATCCAGCCTGGCAGCAGGTCACAAAACCGATCGTAAGCATGGTCGCAACTGACGTTTAGCTGCTCAGGGACTTAACTCCGACGACCCTTCAAACAGCTTCTTCATTGTCCCCACTTTACAGAGGAGATAACTGAGGCCCAAGGAGGTGGAGTCGGAGAGTGGAGAAGTCAGGACGGGAGCGCAGGCAGACTTCAGCCCTGCACGGGGCGGGGGAGGGCTGAGCGTGAGGGATGTCACCATCGGGGGCGCCCTCTCCCCGTGTTAGCTCAGACTCTGGGCCAGGCATTGGTGGTCAATCCAATGTAACCCTTCCTGCGGCCTCTGCAGCCGCTCCCACCCTTCCCCCCAGTGGACAGACTGAGGTTCCAAGAAGGGACCGTACAGCCGGCTGCCACATACCTCAGGGGTCCCCCCCCAGAGGGCAGGGTGCCCTCGATGCTCCCCACAGGCAGTGCAGAGGCACAGACTGGGGCCCTACAAGGAGCAGGCACCACGACTCACCCGCAGCATCCCTGCTCCCCGGGATGACTCCCAGTCATCACCTCCTGCCCAGGGCCGCCCGCGGGCAGGGCTGGGACCAGGTCCCCCTGCCCAGCTCTGCTGCTCCGGGGCAGGGCCCTCAGCCCCCAGCCCTCAGACGGGGATGCTCCGGCTACAGCCTGCACCTGCCCACTTCAAACCCGCTCAGCAGGTCAAGTCCTACAAAACCGCCTGAAGCCCAGGGGCCACTGCAGTGCCCGCCCCTTTAAGAAAGGGAAAGGGACGGCCACGAGAGCCTCCTCATGGCCACAACAGCCAGCAGAGTCAGCCGCGCCAGAGAGCTCTACAGAGGCCCTGTGCTGGACCCCAGGGGCCCCCAGATCCGGGCACCGGCCCCCAAGGGACCCCAAGTGCGCCCTGCAGGTTGGATCTCGGGGATTTCAGGCACAATATGATCCAGGCTCCAGGCTGGAAGCAGGCCAGGGCCCCAAGGCGTCTGGGGGTGGGAGGAGGCCGAGGAGGACCGAGGGAGGGCCGCCTGGGCCACCCGGCACATCTTTTCACATCAGGTCAACAGGGGCCAGGGGTGGCCCATCCCCTTCACTGTGGTGGCCAGCAGCCCAGACAGCCGGGGCGGGAGGCAGGCTCCGCAGCCCTTCCATTTAGAAGCCACTGGGACATTTTATTTTCCTTCTCAAGTGACAGCTGAGGCGTGCCGGCCCGCGCCGGCTCTCCTAGAAGCTGCAGAGAGGCAATCACCGGGAGTTCACCGGGTCTCTGATTCCCCACCGGACTGCGGCAGCCAGCAGCTGCTGGGGGGGCCGGAGGCGGGGGCACACGGGCCACACTGAGCTCTCTCCTCCCCACCCCTCCCCCACCTCCCAGGACAGGGGCAGCCACATCAAGGCCAGGGGAGCGGATGTAAGTGGACGGGGCCTTGGGCAGGACAAAGGAGGGAAGGGGCGGCAGGGAGGGGGACACACGGCTCTGTCCAAAGGGGCATGTGGCTCAACCAAGGGGGGCGGAGGCCACTCAAGGGGACCCAAGGTCCAGGCAAGGAGGGGGCTGAAGGGGTCAGGGAGAGAAGGGAGGACACTGCCGGAGCACCGCCCCCCGCCCCCAAGTGCACACAACCACACCGGCCCGCCCACTGCCAGGCCCTGGGCCATCCCCAGGGCCCGGCAAGGGGGACACTGTCCTGACCTCATTTCCAAGATGGGGAAACCGAGGCCCAGAGAGGTTCAGCAGCCCTCGAGGGGAGGGGAGACTGGAACCCGGACTGGAACCAGTCCTCCACCCTCCACACCCCCAAGTGAGCCCCAGACGTGCTTCTCCAAAGCCTCCTGCCCATCTCCTCGCCCGGGGCACGGGGCCATCTACTGAGACGGCAACCAACAGGAGAAATCAGACGCCAGGAAGGAGCCGGGGTATCGACTGTTTCTGGAGGGAAGGGGGGCGGCCGGGGGCCCAGGCGCAGAGCTCCGGCAGCCTGGCTTCCGGCCCAGCGCGGGCCAAGGCAGGGCAGACCAGGCCAGGAGGGCCAGGGGCTTCCCTCCGGGCCCGCGGAGGCGGCAGCACGGAGAAGCCATCTGTCCGTCCATCTGTCTGTCCTCCTCCACCAGCACCGACGGCCCACGGGGACCAGGAGCTGCCCCCCCCCCCCGCCCACCCGAGGGTTACACTGTGCCAGGCACACCACCCAGCCCTTTGTGCTTATTAACTGGCTAATCCTTACAACAGCCCTACGACCCTCCCCACTTTACAGACGGAGGCGATGAGGCACAAGCAGGAAAGCTCAGCCAGGCTCCCCACAGCTACGCCGTCCCTGTAACCGCACAACTTCGCCTCGGCAGGAGCCCCCTGTGGGGCGGGAGCCAAGAGAGCAGGCTCTCGGGGCGTGGTGCCCCGGGACTGCCTGGGTTGGAAACTTCCAGAAGCCACTGGACGCCCGTCAGCGGCGCCCCCTCAGAGGCTCTCTGTAGAGATAATTCAGTCTCTGCACCCTCGGGAGGCACAAAGCAAGCGTCCCAAGAGGTTAGCAGCTGAGTTTCCCACAAAGAGGCGGTTTCGGCCACTGGATCCTGCTGGTCGGGCTGGGAGGCAGACCACGCGGAGCCTTCTCGGTCTCCGCCCCGCCCCCCCCCCCCCCAGCAGGGTCTGGGCCATTAGTGGCTGCAGGGCGGGGCCGGGGGCTGCCTGGGAGAGCAGGGGGGCCATCGATCGCCAGAAGCAATTAATTGTCCAGGTCAAGAGACGGTGAAAGAGATTTGTCACCCGAGGCCCAGGGGATATTCCAGGGACTCCAGCAGCCCAGAGCAGACAGGATGGTTCCCACTGACCTGGTCGGGAGAGGGGTCAGGTCCTTGCACACTTGCTCCCTCGTCCTTTCCTCCCCCTCCCTCTCCTGGCCTCAGGGGCTCAACCCTCCACCGACGCCTTCCCCGTCCTCAACACCAGCCCTGGCCCCGGCCCCGCCCCCCACCGGCTCCTGCCTTCGTGACCTGTGCGTGGGGAGGGGCCACACAGTCCTTCGGGCGGTGCTCACTGCACAGACGGGGACAGTAAGGCCCAGTAAGGGAGCCCAACACAGAGTCCCCGCTGTAAAAGGGTAATAACCAGACTGGCTACAATCAGGCCGGCTAGGGCTCAAACTTCAGCTCTGCCGTTCTGAAAAGCCTGAGGGGTCACCTCGCTTCTCTGAACCTCAGTTTCCCCCTCTATAAAACGGGGATGATGCCGCGGGCTATTTCGTAGGCCGGCACGCAGCACCATTCAAGCTCGGTTCAGGGGCTCAGCTCAAACTTGCCATTGGGGTTGGTCAGGCCAGCTCCCCAGGAGCCAGAGCTCCGCCCCCAATCCCATTCAGATGTCTGTCAACTCGCCCAGCACCTCGGACACCCGCACTCAGCCCCTGAGCCAGGCTGTGATGAGAAGACACGGGCTCCCGTCCCAGCCTCCACAGCAGGACCCGGTGGGAGAATAAGGCTTCATTCATTCACCCACTGGGCTTGGCAGCCGGTCGTCCTGCAGAATAGAAGGGCCCTGACCTACACGCACTCCATCCGGGATCTGGGAGGAGGGAGGGGTTGGTGCAGGGCATGGGCCTCCCCCATCGGCCTCCACTGGCTTTTAGCCCCTTGTTTCTGCACCAAATCCCTCCACGCACACCCAGACACGTGCGGCCGCCCCCTCACAGCCACTGATCCATGTGCAAAACATCAATAAACACGTCCTTCCGTGCCCCAGGTCCACAGATGGGAAAACCGAGGCCCAAGGAAACCAGCAAGGGGGCACCCTCAAACCTGGTTCTTTCTGATGGCTCACATGAGCATGAACTCGGCTCAGCAGGTGTTCAGAAGCCAGGTCACTGGGGCCAGAGGCAGCACTGAGTCAGAGCGAGAAACTCAGCGGAAACTGAAAACAGCCCAGGGCCCCCCTCCCCCGTCCCTTCCCCCACCCTGTGCTCCCCAGAGTGAGCCTCGCTGAATCACAGCACCATGCCCTGTGTTGGAAAGTTCCTGCTACTGTAGACAGGTGGGGGTGGGGGACAAGGGGCGACGAAAAGCTCACCGTGCCTGGGGCCCTCTCAGGGCGCAAGAAAGCGAGCAGCGCTCCGTGCACCCTGCACGTGAACTGGCCCCAGAGCTGCCGGATCCCACCCACGCTCACCCCCAACACGGTGCCCACCCCCCCCCCCCCACACTGCCCCGGGGCCCATCAGCCCCAGAGGAGCGCTGCCCCTCAGGGGTGTCCACGGCTGGAGGGCAGGCTGGCAGGAGAGCGACAGCAGGCACAGACTGCTACCAGATCTCTGGCTGGGCTTAGCCCACGGTGGAGGCCACAGGCCACACACGTCGGGGGCCTCAGGGTCCAGCCCCACGCCCTGCTTCAAGTCCTGGTTCCGCTGCGTCCTAGCTGTGTGACACTGGGCATTTGCTTAACATCTCTGAGCCAGCCCCTTGCCTGTGAAATGGAAACTCTCGCCTCATGGGGACTGACGAACAGACTCATAGGGCGCCTGGCAGACGGGAGGAGCTCAGCAAGCACCTATCTTTCTCAGTTCCCGAATTGTGTGTGTTTCTCTCTTGAGGTGACATGCACGGAACGTCAAAGTGAACAATTCAGTGCCACCGATGACATTCACAATGTGGTGCAACCACAACCCCCATCTAGTTCCAAAACACTTCCCGGACCTCAAAGGAAAGGAAAGCCCCGACCCGTGAGCCGTCACGCGTTCCCCAGCCCCCCACAACCACTCCTCGGCCCCTCTCTCTACAAGTCTGCTCGTTCTGGACATTTCCTACCAACGAAATCACACACTACGTGGCCTTTTGTGTCCGGCTTCTCTCACGTAGACGTTTTCAAGATTCGTCCGCGTTAGACACGCATCAGCACTCCATTCCCTGTGATGGCTGAACAGTATTCATCGATAGATCAAAAATATACTTCTTTAAGTTTATGTATCTTGGAGGGAGAGAGAGTGAGAGCAGGGGAGGGGCAGAGGGGGAGAGACGGAGATAGAATCCCAAGCAGGCTCTGCACTGCCGGCGTGGAGCCCGACCCCGGGCTTGAACTCCCGAACTGTGAGATCGTGACCTGGGCCCAAATCAAGAGTCGGATGCTTCACCAACTGAGCTACCCAGGCACTCCAGTTTTAAAACAAGAAAAATAAACGCAATAATACAGAAGTGCAACATACGGTACGTAAACACACACACACACGTAGACATGAAATATTTAAAACCTTGTAACATTATAAAAGAACTAACCATAAGGACTGTGGTGATGTAGAATCTGGTCAGTGGGAGGAGCCAGCTGGCAGGAGGGGAAGGGACCTCGGGGCCCCAGAGCTGACGTCCCCTCCCTTTGGGGCCTTCCCTGCTCAAAACTTCAGGTCTTCCTGGCCCAGGCCCGACGGTGTTGTGCAACCATGAGCCAACTCCTCACCTGCTCTGGGCCTCGGCCTTCCCATCTGTAAACAGGGGCCACCGGACAGGATGCTCTCAGCCCCGGGGAGAGAAGAGGCTACAGGAGCCAGACTACGGGCACCCTACAGGTGTGGGACATGTCACCCAGGGAGGCAGACGGCCACCCTGTGCTGGTGACAGAAACTGACAAGCGGCTCTGGGATGCCTAGGCACCCTGCCCAGGGACACACTCTGGGCCACAGAGACGTGGGCACAGCATGAAAAGGGGACCTCGGTTGGCCCCGCCCCCCCGCCCAGAGCACAACCCAGATGCTGGGTTCCTGGGGCCCCGATGCCAGGTTCTTGCACTTGGACGCTCGGGCCGGATGGTTCTTCCCCGTGGGGGCTGCTCTGTGTGCGGCATCTCCAGCCCCTGCCCACGATGCCTGCGGCACTCCCCCAGCCGCTGCCCCGCCGGGTTAACAACCGGAAGTACCTTCAGACATTGCCAAACGAACCCTGGAGCCAGCATCACCCCGCTGACCCCCATCCGCACCCGGACTCCTCACGAGCCTCCCTCCCTGGGCAGGAAGCAGCAGGCACTGGTCTGGCCGGTTCCAGACACAGTGGAAGGCGCTGAGGGACAAGGGCCTTGTGTCCAGCACCCACCCTCCCCCTTCCCCCAGGCCAGGCCCACGGAGACCTGGCCCAGCCAGGCCCCATCTCGCTGCCAAGGGACCCATCCGGCCACCCACACAAACTGACCGAGCCCCTACAATGGGGGCCCAGCAGCGGACAAGACAGACGCAGCTCCTGCTGCCTGCAAAGTGACCTTTGGTGTGGGAAGGCCACCAAAACACAGGGGAATCAATCCACTGGGGGACTTCACACAGCAAGTGGGGTGTGAGCAAGGAGGGAGCATGCCAGGCAGGGGGGCGAGAAGGGCGGTGAAGGCAGCAGGACCCACGCAGGCCTTGGGGCCCCTGGGTTTATTCTCCAAGGGGGAGGCAGGGCCCGGACCGCCGGGCACCGAAGAGTGTCCTCCTTCAGACAGGGTCCCTCTGGCTGCAGCACAGGGGACAGACCTCAGGGACAAGAATGGATTCAGAGCCCGGGAAGAGGCTAGAGCACACATCCAAGCCAGATGGCGGCAGAGGGGGGCGGATCACAGTGCCCAGTCGGGCATCTCCGTCTTTTGTTTGTTTGTTTTAAGTTCATTTCTTTATTTTGAGAGAGAGGGGGGGAAAAAAAAAAAGAGTGAGCTTGTGTGAGCAGGGGAGGGGCGCAGAGAGAAGGAGAGAGAGAGAATCCCAAGCAGGCTTCATGCTGTCCGTCACAGAGCCCGATGTGGGGCTCGATCCCACGAACTGTGGGACCATGACCTGAGCTGAATGAAATCAAGAGTCGGACGCTTCACCGACTGAGCCACCCGGGCGCCCCTGTTTTTGTCGTCACTGATACGAAAGCAGGGAGGGTCTCCAGGGCAATTAGCATCGTCACCATGATTGCAGAAAGAGCCCGGAAGAAAGTGGCCCAGCCAACAAACAGCACAGGACTGCTCTGACTGTCACCGTGTTCGAGAGGCACCGTCCCCACCGCGAATGTCTCAGAAACGTACAGGGAGGATGCTGGCTGTCCTTGGTCGGGCCCTCGGCCAGCGAAACGGGCCCACGCCATGAAAGTCACCCTCCCCACTCAATTTTCAAATGACCTGGCCATTTAAAAAACCTACCAGAACCAATCCAAATACTAGCTGGTTTAAAAAAAAAAAAAAAAAGTCACTTTCATGTGTTTCCAGTACTGAAACCCTTCTGATCTCACTTCTCTCGAATCTGCACTTACTCATTCTGAGAGGGACACAGCAGTTCCTTACTTTTATTTCCCTTTATACTACAATTGGGGCATCACACGGATTTTTCGTGTTGTTGTTGTTAAACTCTGTGTAAAGTCAAGGCTGCATGAAGGAGGCGTTTCAGTGCCTAAGAGCAAAAGGGAATTTTTCCGTGGACATGCTGTAAATATTGTTGCGGGGGGGGGGGGGGGGGGGAGGGGGAGGCGGGGTTCTGTGTGGCCCTGGGAAAGTTAACTGACCTCTCTGAGCTGTAGCTGTTTGCCTGTAACTGGGGGAAAGTGATCATCACCGCTAGCTCATGAGATTGAAAGGGTCAAATGAAAGGCTGTGGCGTGGGCTTTGCCACTATTAGCCCAGCATCAAAAGCACGCAGTCCTAACCCGCAGCTGAAGGGGGCTGAAGGCAGGTGAGGGCAAAAGCCCCCAGCGCAGGCCCCAGCGGGGCAAAGAGTGGCGGATAAAATCCTGAACTCCCTGCCTGGGCCAGGTGGCTCCTCGCCTGGCTTTCATGTCTAGGAGATAAGCTGCCTGCTCAAGTTCACGTTCGGATCAAATGAACCCACTTAATCGCCTTAGGGATCTCCACTGAGCCGGCTCCTTATAGGCCTGGGGGGGAGGGCGGCCGAGCTCCCTTCCACCGAAACCCCCACCCACATGGCCAGGCACAGAGGGGACGCCGTGGACGCTCCACCCGCACACCCCACTCCTGCCCAGCTGGCTGCGATGACCCAAGGGCAGATGCCTGCACACTGGCCTGCAGCGTCTGTGCTCCCCGTCACAAAGCACACGCTGTGTGCGTGTGCCTGAGCAAAGAACTCGCTAATCCCCATGGCAACCCACGAGGTTAAGTGCTACCACAAACACCACTCTCCGGATGGGGAAACTGAGAGCTAGAAAGGAAACAGCCAGCCCGAGGTGACGGGGCTCCTCAGAGGGTCACCTGCAACCCTCAGGACAACCTTGGCCCCATTTCACAGAGGGGGAGACCAAGGGAGGAACGGGCCTTGAGTCACCACCATGTCCCAGTGCCAAGCAGGGGCGAGAAGGAGGCCACATGCCCGCCTTGTTCCCGGACGAGTCCCAGCACCTAGGACAGGTCCCAGCACACAGTAGGTATTTCACGAAAGCATCCGAATGAGGAAAAACTACACGTTGGACACAGACGCCAAGGAAAACCCTCCTGGGGTCTCTGTGCCTTCCAGACAGTCCTCTCTGAGGCCCCGTCATGTGCCACAGGGGTCCTGGGGGGAGGGGGTGACTGTGCCCCCCAGAAGTCATTTCCGGCTGCCCAATGGGTGGGGAGTATCACCGACTGCCTGGGTCGAGACCAAAGATGCTGTTAGACACCTTCTGATGAACAGGACAGCCCCTGTAGGTCAGAACCCCACCGTACCGCATGGCTTCAAGCACCAATTGAGCACCTGCTGTGTACCCGGCTGCACAAAAACCCTGCAAGGAGGCAAGGCCACAGGGCTCTGAGGGGAGACGTTCCACGGGCCGTGTCACACGGCTACTGCAGGGCAGCGGCGGGACCCAGATCCGGCTGATGTAAAGCCCCACCCTGAGCCGCCAAATCCCTGCCCGACCCATGAGGATTCTGGCCTCTAAGAGTAGGGGCCGCAGAACCCAAATATTTCACCGCTCTCTCGCCCCACGGTCGCTTCAGGGCAGCAGAGATCAGAGCTGGCCCTTTTCATCAAAACCCACATACGCCAAAATGCCGACGCTCTCTCTCCGGGGTGGTGGCAATGCAGTCGGATTTTTTTACGTGCAGGCTTTTTGTGTTTTTAATTCTCCAACTCAGAGAGGACACATTTGTTCTGCTTCTAAAAATCAAAAGGCTTTTTTGCAAGGCAGCTATTAAACCACATGCCCCACCCAAGGGCTTGGCCGTAGGGGGGGGCCCACACCCCAAAGCAGAGAGGGTCGGCCGGTCCAGCCCCCCGGGCAGAGCCTGCTGGCAACGTCGGGAGGAGCCACCGGCCAGCGATTTCGCTCCCGGGAATACACAGAGGAGACAAGACGCACGTAAGCACCCAGAGGCCCTCGGAGAAGGTTCAAACTCTGCGATCACCCCAAGCGGCATCTCCAGAGAATACACACCAGTCGTACGTCACGTATCCCCAAGACAAAATACTAATCCATCACCTAGATCTAACTGCAGCAACACACTACAAAATCATCATTTTAAAAAATTACAGTAAGAGGCACCTGGGTGTCTCCGTCAGTTGAGCGTCCGACTCTTGATTTCCGCTCAGGTCATGATCTCACAGCTTGTGGAGCTCAAGACCCGCATCAGGCTCTGCGTGGACAGCATGGAACCTGCTTGGGATTCTCTCTGCCCCTCCTCTGCTCGTGCTGTCTCTCTCTCTCTCTCTCTCTCTCTCTCTCTCTCTCTCTCTAAAAATAAATAAACATCAGGGCCGCTGGGTGGCTCAGTTGGTTAAGCATCCAACTTCGACTCAAGTCATGATCTCGCAGTTCGAGGGTTCAAGCCCCGCGTCGGGTTCTGTGCTGACAGCTCAGAGCCTGGAACCCGCTTCAGATTCTGTGTCTGTCTGTCTCTCTCTCTCTGCCCCTCCCCCGCTCACACTCAGTCTCTCTACCTCCCTCTCTTCCCTCTCTCAAAAATAAACATTAGGGGCGCCTGGGTGGCTCAGTTGGTTAAGCGGCCGACTCCGGCTCGGGTCATGATCTCACGGTCCGTGAGTTCGAGCCCCGAGTCGGGCTCTGTGCTGACAGCTCAGAGCCTGGAGCCTGTTTCAGATTCTGTGTCTCCCTCTCTCTGACCCTTCCCCGTTCATGCTCTGTCTCTGTCTCAAAAATAAATAAATGTTAAAAAAAAATTGTTTAATAAAAAAAATAAATAAAAATAAACATTAAACATAAATAAGAAAAAACATTTAAAAACAAATACAATAAACATCAAAAAATTAATTATAATAATAGTAATAATTACAGCTATACGGCTTTCAATGCCTTAAAACACTTCTAGAATGCAGGTCGTGTTTTGACCCCCATTTTACATATAGGGAAACTGAGGCACAGAGGGCTGCAATACCATGCCCGAAGCCTCACAGCTGGTAACAGGTCATGGGGGGATGGGAACCCACACCATCAAAATCCCTGCTTGCAGCCACGTGCTCTGCCGCCTGTCTAAGCAAGGACAGGAAATTACTAGGTGCAATTCTATAAAAACTGTCGATATTCGACCGCTTTTGACCTACAAAACCGGCAGAGTCCACACCTTAATAGCAAACTGCAGACAGAGCGTGCACACAGAGAAACACATCCGCGTGCATTTTTCCAGCCCAGAGACGAGCTAGGGCCCCAGGCCGTGCAGGGATCCACACAGAGGCCAGCAGAAGCATGAGTGCATGGCTAGTTGAGAGGTGGTGGCCTCCAGGGAGAGGACTCGGGTGACCAGAGAGTCACCTGCAATTTTTTTTTTTTTTTTTTAAGAAAAGGCAGCCAGCCACCTTAGCCAGCAGCCCTGAGCCCGGCCTCTTCAACCAAGGCTGGCTGGCACATTCCCACCCTCTCCCCTTTCCCTGACAGCTTCTCTGCCCCCTCGACCCCACACAGCCCATCCGCGAGCAGCAGGTCCCCAGGGCCTGCTCTCTGGAGCCACTGCGGGCAGGAGAAGCTCTCCCCACCTAAGGATCTGGTTTCATTTAATTGCAGGCTTCAGGTTTCTGGACGCAGGCCCAGAGGCCTTCAGGGCCAGAGGTGTGGGCCATTTTCTTCCTCTTTTCAATAAAGCCGGGAAGGAAGCAGCGTGTGGTGTCACTTGTCTGCTCCGAGAATCTGAAACACCTGTCCCTTGGGAGACCCCACCCAGAAGAATCGTCCACGGCTCGTCACGGGTTGGCAGACAGGCTGGGGACCTATTTTTTTTCTGGCCATCACTGGGGCCAAATACCCTCACTGGATTTGAAGGAATTAAGAAACACACACACACACACACACACACACACACACACACACACAAGCCAGCAAACCTGCCCTCCCCCGCCCCAAAGCTTCCGAAGGGCCATGTCTCTGCCTCCAGTCCTTTTTTGCGTTCCATTTTTTCCCTAGCATGGCGCTTGGCAGTTTGCAGTCCCCTCTCCTGGTGCCAAGCCCCTCACCCATGGCCCCAGGTCAAGGCCCAGACCCTGAGCAGTCACCCGACTCCCAAGGTCACTGGCTGCAGCAGTGGAGACACAGCAGCATCGAAACGAGCACGATGCTCCCGGCTGCTGGTCCTCAGGGAAGATGCAAGGCTGTGTGTGAGTTTCCTCCTGCTGCCGTAGTCGACGGCCATGGACGTGGCCGGCTCCAGACAGCATGCAATTTATTATCACAGTTCTGGAGGTCAGCAGTCCGACCCGGATCTGACAGGAGCTAAAAGCCAAGGTGTGGGCAGGGCTGTGCTCCTCCTGGAGGCTCCGCGGGAGAGTTCGTTCCCGCATTCCTTGGCTCCGTGCCCCCTCCTTCGACCTCAAAGCCAGCAGGATGGCGTGTCCGCAAATCTCTGTGACTCTGAGCTCCTGCTTCCTCCACATAAGGACCCTTGCGATTAGTTAGAGCCCACCAGGATTATCGGGGATAACTTCCCATCCCAAGGTCAGCTGCTTACTAGCCTTAATCTCAGCCACATACTTAATTCCCCTTCGCGGGGTGACGAGTCGCCGTCCCCAGGACACGGGCAACTTCGGGAGAAGCCCTCATTCTCCTTACCACAGGCCCCAAATACCTCTGAGCCTCGAGGAGACTGCTCCTACAGCCCACCCCCACAAGCCCTGAACTCCAAAAGGCAACTGCCGGGGCCTCATGACTCCGTCTCTCCGCTCCCGCAGCATGAGCAGGCATATGCCCAGCTCTGGTCACCGGTACGGTGAACACACACAGGGTGTGGAGTCCAGCCTCTGATGAAAATGTGAACCAGGCAGAGTCCTGTGGCTTATCAGCAGACACTTCCCTGTCTGAGATGACAGCAAATAATGCAAATAACTCGGCAATCGATATGCCTAGGCAAGGTTTATTTCTCTTTTTTTGGACCGGTCACCAGTGGCCCCATTGCACATCCCACAATCCAGCAAGATCGCTCGCAGGGAAGCTTCCCTGCGGAAACCTATACTTATCCACGTTCAGGCTCTCCAGGCCAAGAACGGTGCGGGCATCAACAAGGCACATGACCTCCGTGGAAGGGGAAGGCTTCCCAAGGTCCAGCTGACCCGCAGCAGGGCACTTGTGCTCGAAAAACGTCCAGGGGATCTGGCCATCTTGGCCTTCACCACGCAGCTGGCGTCGGCCAGAACCCGGGGTAGGGTGGTCAGCGGGGACTGTGCCCAGCAGCAAAGCCACTCGGGACATCCCCGGTGCGGGCCAGCACCCTCCCCCCGACGGCTGCCACCCCCTGTCCAGCAGCCAGGGCCCCCGGGGACCTGACAGTCCAGAGAAGGACCAGATGAGCCCCACCCCCTAACAACATTAACAATATTAACCGTGAAAATACAAAAGGTGAAAGAGGGCAGGCTGAAATGGCTCTTCCCTGCTTGAAAGCCTTGCGTGTCTCTCTCCTGCCGGGAAATCCGAGGAGTTACACAGAGGCCCAGAGAGGCACGGGAACCCAGCAGCCGAGATGGGTCTCAAATGCCCAGTGCCCACCCCACGGCCCGTGTCCCAGTCCAGGATCCTCGGGGCAGCCCCGTCTCCTCACGTCCCCCCACACCCAGCTAGACAGGTCCCGCGTCCCCTCCCCAGATTCCCCGGATATCCCCCCCCCCACTAGCCCCCCCCACCTCCAAGGCAAAACCCATCCGCAGCCCCCTTCAAAGTCAAAGCACCCACCCTCCCCTCCGCCCCTCCCAGGCCACCATCCTGACACACCCTGAAGACACTCTTTACAGCACAGGAAGCACAGAGGCGTCCCGAACACACGGCCAGGGGGCTCAGGGGCACAGAGAGGGCAACGAGGGCCCAAAGGTCACACAGCAGACCTGCAGCACAAGGCTCGGGGTGCACACACGCCTCCGCCCTGGTGTGCCCAACGGGAGAGGGATGGTTCTGTGGCAAGGGGGCAGCGGCTGGGCCCAGGAGCCACGGGATGCAGCTTCCTGCCCACTGCTGTGCTGCGGCTGCCATTTATAGTCCACACGGCGGGCTCAGCTTCCTGCACGGCAGAGCCGGCCACGGCCCAGGAGCCTGCGAGGGTGACCCCGAGGGGGACAGGGCGGGCGGGGGCAGAGAGGGGAGCAGAGACGCCCAGGGCTCCGTACACGGTGGCCCCAGGCCACCCCCCACAGACCCACAGTCCAAGGGAAAGGGAGGCCCAGGGAGAGGCCAGCCCCCCCTGTGACGACCACCCACCGAGGAAGGCACTTACGAGCTGTGTGCCCTGAACCAAAGACACGGCCACCCTGTGCCTCAGTTTCCCCATCATGAAAAGGGGGAAGAACGGTTCTGGCCACGTGGAGTTAGTATGGGGTTTAAATGATCTACCATAACACGGGCGCTCGGTGAGCACACCCGTCTCGCCAGCCAGCTCAGGGCCTTTTTCCCAAGCACCCCGGCCCGGCCCAGCCCTGCCCAGAGACCAGACACACCCCAGATGGTGGGGAGGGAGCTGACGTCCACACTTGTCTACAACAGGTCATCAGAGGTCACCCCCAACACCCTAACTCACCCCACTCCCCCATGAGGCAGGAAATATAGCTACCCCCATTTTATAGATGCAGAAACTGAGGCACCAGGGCGAAAGAAGAACTCTGCTCAAGAAAAGGAGGAGGAGTCCTCAGGTCCTGGGTTTCCTGGAGTTAATGAGTCTCTCTCCTCACTCACCGGACAGCAGGTATGTCCCAAAGGCCCCAGAATCCACCTAAAGGCTGCCTGTGCCTAGTTTGCGCCCCTGCAGAGCTCCCTTCCTGGGAAGGGGGCGTGGCAGGGCGCACGAGCCAGAAAGGAACCACCTCAGGCCACAGTAGTACCCAGAGGCCGCCTACTCATGGAACACAGGCTTTAGGTGCCCCAGGCACCCGGGGTCGTCTGGCTGTGATGTCCCAACCTTGCTCCAAAAACATGGCACAGAGAATATCCATTCAGCAAACCGAAAATGCCAACAGCACACGTGCTGAGCTGGCCGAGGTCTCTCTCTGCGCTCTCACCAAGAGAAGGCAGCAAGCCCTCGCAAGGATGACCTCGCTCAACCCCTCAGCAGCTTCCAGGGACAAGTCGCCGGACTGTGCCCATTTTATGGGTGGGGAAACTGAGGTTGACTCCTTATTATCCCAAACCCCAGGCACCTAGCTCTGCTCTGCAGAACTCACAGTTCTACAGATATCAGCAGGGTGGTTCCCTCCAGAGACAAGGGGCGGAGCGGGGGTGGCTCCATGAAGCTCCCAGCCCATAATCCTCAGCCCTCTAGCCTCAGAGACCCATCACTCCAATCTCTGCCCCGTCTTCACGAGGCCTGCTCCTCTCTCCCATCAGGACTCCTGGGCGGCTCAGTCGGTTAAGCATCCGACTCTTGATCTCGGCTCAGGTCGTGATCTCAGTTCGTGGGTTCAAGCCCTACATCAGGCTCTGAGCTGACAGTGTGGAGCCTGCTTGGGATCTTCTCTCTCCCTCTCTCTCTGCCCCGCCCCCATGCGCTCCTGTGTGTGTGTGTGCGTGTGTGTGGGTCTCACTAAAAAAAATGACACCCATCATGTTAGATTTGGGGCCCACCCGTCTCCCGCATGGCCTCATCCTACATTATTACACCTGCAACAACCCTATTTCCACACGAGGCCCCATCCTGAAGTTCTGGCGGAACATGACTTTGGGGGACACCATTCGACCCAGTACGATGGCCTCGATGGGGTGCAGGGAGCAGAGACGGGGAAAGTGAAAATACCTGAAACCGTTCCGTAGGAGAGAGGGAGGGCCGGGGGGCGGGTGAAAGTGGGCAGCTGCCCACCCCCTGCTTACATGCCCCCCGACACCGGGTCACAGGAACCACCCACGAGCCACCCGCACAGCCACTGCCCACCAGAACCCCACCAGGTGAGCCTGGCCCCAGGCCTCGGGACCCTGAAGGGGGCCCCTGATTCCTGCCGGGCACGGCTCCAGGCCAGCAGCCTGGGGGACAAGCCACGTGGAGCCCTGGGGTAGTGTGTCCCCGGCTCCCCACCTCGGCCGGCAGGCTTGCCTCCTCGTTAGCCTAACGAGCAGAGCCCGTGCCAGGCGGTTGCCATGGCCACCGAGTCACCACCGCGGCACCGGGCGATGCTCCCAGAGGGTCCGCGGCGGGCACAGGGGTTCAGCGTGAGGACAAGCAGGGGCCTCCGGGGCAAACCCTCTCCGTGGGGCCCGCTGCGCCCCCTCCGGCCTGGCCTCCAGGCCTTGACTGCCAGTGTCTCCCAGAGAGGCCCCCGGGGCCACAAAGAAAAATCCACACCCCCCCCCCAAATCCACACCCCTCCCCCGCAAGCCCTCCAGCCCTGCCTGGCCAGAGCGCCCCCACCACCACCACCACGAAGCACACAGCGATGCTGGAGGCCCGCCCGGGGGAGGTCAGAGGTCCGCAGGCGCCTGGGCAGACAGGCCTCCAAGGCAGTGAAACGTGCTGGGAAGTCCTTCTGGGCTCTGAGTAAGGTCAGGGCACAGTACCGCTGGGGCCCCCCTGCAGCTGCGTGCAGAGCGGGGGGCAGGACGGCTGCCGGGGGACCAGGGAGGAAGCTGCTACCAACGTGACGGGTGGGCCACCAAACGAGAGGGCAGCCTGGGAGACCCCGGGGTCTCTGGCCCATGCCCCACACCCCAGGAGGAGGGTCTGAGTGAGGAAGGACCTGGGCCCAGTTTGGGACACCTTGGGTCTGAGGCCCCTTAGGGACATCTATGAGCCACTGGCAGGAAGCCGCTGGATCCACCTGCCTGGTCGCGGGCTCCCTGGGTGCACGAGCCGAGGACAGGAGGGAGAGGGCAGGCCTCGGCCTCAGATGGCCCCTCAGCCCCCACTCTGCTTTACCACGTTCGGTGACGATGTGTGTCATTCGTCACCCCATTTCGCTGGTGGGTAAACTGAGGAGCTGTGCGCAGAGGCTCCGTTTCTCGTCCAAGTCACATCACATAGCCAGCAAGAGGCACACGGGGGACTCAGAGCCGTGGGCCAATCCCGGGAGATGGGAGGCAGAGAGGCTCAGCCACTGGACCCACAGGAGGGACTGAGCCCCCGGGAGCCTCCGACCCCCCCGGTCCCCCCCCCCCCCCGCCCCGGCACATGCACACACACGCAGGCGCCTGGCCTCCCGGTCTCATCTAATCCCTACAACCCACCCTCCAGTTTACTCTTTCCCCCACTCCTTTCCCCAGCACAAAGAAACATCCCAGGGTCAGCAGGAGAAAGCAGGGGCGTCGGAAAGGGTCAGCAGGGCCAGGAGGCTGGAACCGATGCCCTAGGGGACGGGACGGCCACACCAACATTCTGAGACCCCTGGGCCCCGGGGCGCCAGATCCGGAAGAGACAGAAGCCACACTCGACCCGGGGGTTGTGAGCAGGATACCTGCTCCGCTCCGGGGCCTTCCCTGGGGCCTCCAGCGAGGACCCCTATTGTCACCTTCCCAAATCCAACCTAACATGCACATCCGAAGATCCCGGTTATCGCCCAGGGTCTGATTTTAGTTAAGACACTCCACAGGGCCAGGCCTTGGTCTCCTCTTGGGACCGTGAGTCAGGAGGCTGCAGGGTGTAAGCTCCCCAGGTGGGGGACCCAGCACCCCCCAGACACACACGGGGGCCCAGGCATGAAAGTATCTCGTAGAGAGTTTTCCTTCTCTTCACGCCCCCTGCCTGCCCCAGCGTGCCCCTCAAGAGCTGAGACAACTTTCAGGAATGCGTGTGGTTGAGATGATATCACAGAGCAAGGTCAGGGCAGACAGCAAAAGTAGGCTGAAACTACTAAACTCAGGATGAGGTGGGTAAAACAAAAATACAGACCAGACCAGACTGCTGAACGCAGGCTGCAAATCTGGCTCCGAGTTTCCTGACGGCCAAAGCAAAGAGGGAAACAAGGTGGGGAGTAAGTGGCTTTCCCAAAATTGTGAAAACGATACGGCACCACACAAAAGGAGCTCCAGCAACCAGCCAGCACTGCCACGGCCATGATTACGGTCTCAGGCATCACCTACATCAGTCCAGGCTGCCCGCTGCCTTAACGGCCCCTCTTTCCTGCCGAGTCCTACAACCGCAAATTATGACCATGAGTATCAGCATCCCTTGGCCGGTGACCCAGGCCAACAGGAGGGGTTTTAGGGCCTGCATGCTGTGACTCTTAAACTCCTCCCTGGGCCCCAGTTTCAAAAACAGTCAAAACCCCAGAAGGTCAAGGCTGACGTTAAAAAGAACAAAGTAGCTCTCTACCAGGGGTGAGGCCTTGCACGCCTTCAGGCCTCTGTCACAAAGCCTGGACTTTTCCTTTGCAGCCTGAAAACAGCCTCAGACGACACATTAATGAACGGGCATGGCGGGTTCCAATAAAACTTTATTATGGACACGGAAATTCGGATTTCTTACATTTCTACAGGTCACAAAATATTATCCTCTTTTTATGTCTTTTTTTTCCGCCATTAAAAAACGCAAACACCCTTCTTAGCTGGCACACCATAGAAAGACAGGAGGCGGGCTCGCTTTGGCCTGCGGGCCTCCGGAATAAGCTCCAAGATATGTTATAATTTAGGGGAAAAAAGCAAAATGCGAATAGGGTGTGAGAAATGCGAACAGGGTTCATTTAAGGCAGGCAGAGGGCCAGACTCTCTGAGGGGAAACTCTACCTGTCTGCCTGCCTCAGGGGACAGAAGCTGTGAACTGTTTTAACTGTTTCTCTTAATAAAAAAATACTTTCTTTTTTTTAAAAGATTTTATTGTTAAAAGTAACCTCTACAGACAAAGTGGGGCTCGAACTCACAACCATGAGACCAAGAGTCCTATGCTCCCCGGACTGAGCCAGCCAAGTGCCCCAAAATTACTTTTTTTTTTTTAATGTTTGTTTGTTTGTTTGGAGAGAAAGCACGCAGGGGAGGGGGAGAGGGAGAGAGAGAGAGAGAGAGAGAGAGAGAGAGAGAATCCCAAGCAGGCTCTGAGCTGCGGAGCCCAAACTCTCAAACCGTGAGATCAGGACCTGGGCCAAGGTGAACAGTCAGAAGTTCAGCGGACTGAGCCACCCAGGCGCTCCCCCAAAATTACCTTTTATAAAGCGCAACGTGGGTGGCAAAGAGTCTTGAGTGCCTCACTTTTTAGTTTCCCATATTTTTCAACTGACAACATCATGCGCCCCAAAAGCTCTTCCAGTTGTTACAGAACGCGTTAATTCTTCGAAAAAAATACGGACCGGGAACGCTTATGGACAGCAGGCCTCGGTGTCTCTGCACCGGTGAAAACAAAGGGGGCCGGACCATCCCGTCCGCGAGCCCAGTCAGGTCTGAGGCCCAAGCCGCCCCGCTCAGCACTCAGGAGGGAGGACTGCACCCTGATCTGCACAGACCTGCAGCTGGCTCGTGGGCTCGAGAAGGGGCAGCCAGGGAAGGAAGTGGGGCAGGGGCACCAGGCTCACTGCCTGTCGGCCCAGAAGAAGAGGTCTGAAAACTGGCGTTGGGCCCGGAGTCCACAGAGAAGGCAAGACACCGAAACCACGCAGCCCAAAGGGCCCCGCGGCGACGGGCCACACGAGGCTGTTGATTAAAATTAGGTAAAAAGTGGAATATTCCATTCCTCGCGTACAGTCACTTCAAGGGCTCGGTGCCGCGTGCGGCTACAGCTATGGTGTCGGGACAGGGCAGGTCTAGAACGAGCCCCCCATTTCAGAAAGGTTGACTGGCCAGAGCCGCCCCCCAGGCCGGTAGGGACAGGAAGGGGACGGCGAGACCAGGAGCACGGGCGGGAGGAAGAGGACGGAGGTGGAGGGGGTGGGGTCGGCACTGGGGTCAGCCCCGGGCTGTCCGGGAAACAGGGCCGAAGAAGGGGGGCTGGGTGCCCCAAGATCTGACAGTGCCACGCTGGCACCAGCCAGAGAGACAAGATACGCGGACAAGGGAAAAATCCGATGCTAAGAGCCAAGCCCTGCTCCCAGGCGCGGACTCTGACTCGATCATCCAGCCCCGAGCCGTCCGATTAGGCAGCCATCAGCCACAGCCACATGTGCCTATTTAAATTTAAGTTAATTAAAATGAAATAAAATTACCCGTTCGGTCGAGCGCTCGCCACATTTCAGGAGCTCAAGGGCCACATGTGCCCGCTGGCTACAGGCTGTGCGGGCCTAGAACACTCTCCTCCATGGCAGGAAGTTGGCTGGACAGTGTGGTTCCACACTATCCTCAGCCGTGGGCGTTATTTCCTACCCCCAATGCCTTTCGGGATAAGGAAACTGAGGCCAGAAGGCCAGAGACTTCACTCAAGTTATTAGGTGACGGAAGCAGGATTCGAACCCACGTCTGACTTCAAAGGAGCCCTTTCTGGAACTTGCCCCCCCCCCCCGTGAAGAGGAAGCCCAGCCCCCCCCCCGGGGGCCCCCCCCCCCCGCCCCGATCCCCTGTGCCAGCCCTCCCCACCCCCCAACTCTCCAGGCTGCCCAAGCCCTCCAAAACCACCCTGGCACTGGGTGATCACAGGCAGAATGGAAAACCTCAACCTTCGGGGGCAGAGCACATCTGTCAATCACATCAACCGGTCAACCCGAGTCTCTGGAAAGCCAGCCTCAGGGCTCTACAGGGAAGCATTCACACTCCAGCAGGGTGAGCCAACGTAGCTATAGGTCTTGTGACACCATCAGGTCCTCGCAGCACTAAAGTCAGAAGTATCACCACCACCACCACCACCACCACCACCGTCATCGTGCCCATTTTACAGATGAGCAAACTGAGGCCCAGAGAAGATAAGCGACTTGCCCAGAGTCAGGCGGCTGAAAATCCGCAGAGCCGAACATCAAACCCAATGCTCACGCTTCCTGCCCCTCAGTCCTCTCCACTCCCCCAACCGGCAGTGAGCGATGTGCCCATTTTACAGACCAGAGCACCCAAACTCTGAGAGCCAGGACCACCCCCTGGGCACACTGCTCGCACACAGCTGAGTCGGGATTTGAACTCACCCGAACCTGCAGCGCTAAACCGGCTGCCGCAGTGAGGCATCAAGGACCAAAGGCGGCCGGTCTGTCCTCTACTGTTCGCTGAAGAGGATCCTTTACGGATCTATGAACCCAAAGAGCCTTCCTCCCAGGGCTTGCCTGAGCCCAAACAATGAACAATGATGACGGTTTTGGTCACTGTAAGCAAAAGTCACGCACCTGTGTGACCTTGGGCTGGCCTGGCCCCTCTGGCCTGTGCCTTCATCTGCAGCAAGGGGGAAAGTTGCCTTCCACACCCAGACCTCTCCAAGCCTCCTGCCATGAAAAGACCCCAGCCACCAGCCGGCGTGCGCCAGCCTGCGGAAACTCCAGGCCACCGCCCTCCTCTGCTGCCACTTTCTGAAGCCCCGTTATCCGCCCTGCTAAATAATTCAAAGCCATGTTTTCGTTTCGAAATAAACAGCCGCCAAAGCGAATGCCAAATTTGCATGAATGTTTAAGTTAAAATGAGACTTCAAAGAAATGCCAGGCCTGCCCCAGCCACTCCCCCCCCCCCAAATCTTGGGGAGAACAAGTTACTCAAGTCTCCGGCCCCCCTGGGGCAAAGATCTATAGGTGTCGCTCCAATAAGTAACAGAATTTCTTTCTTGCTAACGTGGGCGCCAGCTCCACACCTCGGGTCTGCAGCACGCCCTTGCATGATGGTGAGTAATCAATCCCGGGTCTTAATCCTCGGTTCCACATCCAAAAGCGTGTGACCTTGGGCAAGTCACCAAACCTCTCTGTGCCTCAATTTCACCACCTATAAAATGGGATACTAACAGCACTGACCTCACGGAGGGGTCACCCAGAGGGAATGAGCGGCTTCCGGTGGAGCAGAGCCTGGCACGCTGTGCTGGCTGCTTTGTTACTGTGTTAAAATACAGCTTCTCCAAGAGCAGGAGCCCACTTGACCGGGATAAAATCCCTTCCGGGCCCCCAAGGATCCTCAAAGGATGCCAGCTGACCTTTCCTAAGCACCTCGTGCGTCCCTGGGGACCACACACACACACACACACACACACACACACACACACCCCCACTCGTGGGTCAAGGCTTCTAAGATGACAGCCCTCCCCAGCTCCCCTCCTGGCACCTTCCCCTGGGCGCCTGGGGCAGGAATTACCAGCTCCAGCAAGCTGTTCCCTTCAGAGGTGTCACCTGGGAAGGCTGCTGTTGGCGTCTGAGACATGAAAAGGAAACAGAGGAGGAGGGAAAAACAGACACAAATAAAAGCTCTCAACCCTCTCTTGTTCAGAGGCGGTGAGGGCCATGGGGGGGTTTCATTCAGAGGGCTGAACGAAGGAGAGACCCCAGCTCTCCTGCCTGAGCGTTTCTGCTTCTCAGAGACAGGAGCCCCTGAGGCTGGGTCATGTGTAGGTGGGATCTCCCCCCCCCCCCCCTCCCAAATCTCAAAGTGAACCACCAAGCTCACCCACGGGCCTCAGGTGGGGGGTGGGAACACAGAACACAGAACATGTGCCTGAATGGCAAGGCACTGGGGGAGGGGGGGCAGGACTCCTGGGGCCGCTTTCCAGCGTGCCAGCAGGTCGTACCAGCCTGGCCAACCCCCCACCCCCACGCCTGGAGAACAATCACGCCCTCCCGGCTCGGGGCTTTCATGCAGCTAAATGCGTGTTTGCAGAGCTCTCAAAAATCTTTAGGAGGTGGTACGAGCATTATTAATTGGGGGAAAAGAACGGATTATGCCAAATAAATCCTTCCCACGTGGCCGAACCCTGGCCGGGGGAGGGAGGGGGCGCGCACAGCCCCACGAGGGGTCTCCATCCCTCACGGGGACCTGACAGCCACATTACCATTTACATGGATTTATCAATAGTATCGATCCCGGAGCAAGCATAAATAGCTCGGTGGGAAGAGGCCAGGGCTGGGGCCCCGCTGGGCTCCCGCCCCCACGTCTGGGCACCGCAGACTCCCCGGGCACCCGGCGGCAGCGGCGGTAAATTTCCAAGCAGGGACCAGGCGGGCGGGGAAGCCAGACAGCGCCGGGGACGCCCTCGCGGCTCCGCGCCTGCTCCGGGACCTGCGCGCGCCCCACCGCCGGCTGGGTCTGTGCATCCGCTCAATGGGTTGAAGGCACCACCTGGCTTTCCCCATCCGCACCGGGCGAAACACGGAGGGCGGGGGTGGAAAGAAGGCGCCCTCCCTCCACCAGATCCCCCCTTCCCCAGCCAAAGGCAAGTCGGCCCGTCTCTCAAAATTGCCAGACCGTCGGATTAAAGGCCAAGTTTCAGAACCTGGTAACAACAACAACAACAACAACAACAACAACAACAAAACAGTGGTCACAGTAACATACACACAAATACCTTCTTTGTATGACCTCTCT
>NW_026059646.1:0-5799 GCF_023721935.1 Panthera uncia | reverse complement strand
GGCGGCGGCGGCGGCGGCGGCGGCGGCGGGAGGGGGAGGAGGGGGCGGGGCGGGAGCCCGGGAGGCGGTGGCTCGGCCTCCCCGCTCCCGGCTCCCCGCCCGCACCGACGCGCCCCGGCCCGGCCCCCTCGGGCTCCTTAAAGGGCCCGCGTCGCCTCCCCTGGCCCTGAGCGCACCCACTCGCGCGCGCACTCGTTGCCACACTTACGCGCGCGCGCGCGCGCACACACACACACCCTTACACTTGGGCGCGACGCCGTTTCTTTTTAGCAGCATCCCGGAGGAGGAAGGAGGGGGGAAGCGCCTCCCCATCCCGCCCCCTCCTCCTCCTCCGGTGGGGCTTCGCGCCATCCCTCTCCACCCTAGCCCCAGATACTTAACTGGAATCGCGTTTCAGCTATTAAATTATAACTCAAGAGTGGCGGGTGGATAGGGAGGGGGCGTGCGGGGAGGGCCACACACAGATGCGCAAGGACCCGCGTGGTGGAGCTCACTCTGGGGGCTGCAGCACACAGTAGGGAGCTTAACCCTCACCAGCAGACCGCGGGGCAGCAGATGTGGCCCAGGCGAACTCGGCGCACCGCACACGTGTGCGTAGCCCGGCCATAGGCTCAAATGTCAGATCACCCGCAGATAAACACGGGACACACACACACACACAAGTTCCATAGACGGGCAGGCACGCACACTAGAACGTCCAGTTCATGAGGTCGGGATTTCTGGCTGTTTACACACACAGTAGGGACTCAATAACGTGTTGCTGAGTGAACGCCCATTTGGGGACATCCGAGGACACAAATGCACAGACTAGATGCTGCAAGCCTGTGGTTGGATACACACACACACACCCAGGAGCACACCCTCCTCACAAGCCCAGACCGCACAAGCGTGCAGGGTCACAGACAAGCACACACGTGGACGCTCGGAGACAGGCACAGCTCCAACAAGACCCCCCCCCCCCCCGCCGTCCTGACGATTGTGCGCCCCGGTTTACCCCCTCCCAGGTGGCCCTCCCAAGCTAGGGGAGATCTTTTCAAACAGCAGAGGGCAGTGGGAGCCCCAGGCCTGGAGCCTCCCTCCTCCTCTCCTTTCCCCTAAGATGCTGGAGAGTTTGAATTTTTGTTTTCAGTTCAGCTTTCCTTTTTTGGAGCGACGTCTCAGCAGATTCAGTTCTGCCATCTGCCAACATCTGAGAACCCCCCGGGGGAGTGGGGGATGGCTGCGGTGGGGAGGCGGCCGCGGGCGGTTTCCAGGGGCCCGGGCGTGTCTCCTGCCAGCAGGCAAGGGTTGCCTGACTCCCTGGTAGCAGTTTGTCCTTCTATGCCCCCTCTGGCTGCTAGTTTTCCTTTTATTGGGGGCGGGGGGGGGGGGGGGGGCACCTGGGGCTGACAAAATCTGGGGAAAAGGGAAGTGCATAAAGAGGAACAGTTCAGAGTTTGGAACCAGAGGGGGACGTGGGTCACCGGCCCCCGCCCTCCCCATCCTGGCCCCACCGGCTCCCACTGCTGCCAGCCAGACCATGGGAATCCACAGGCAAAAAGCCAGACCTGCAGAGGAAAGGCCTAGCCCTCCCGAGGGGCCTGGGGAAGGGAGGGCAGGGAGGGCACCGAGGCAACTGGGAAGCCCTCCTCAGCCACCCTCCCTGCCCCCCAGTGTCACCTGGGAACGCTCCCGAGATTTGCATCTCAATGAGATCTGCTCCGGGATTTGGCAACGGAGGCGAGGGTTTGGGGTATCTTTGGGGGTTCCTCCTCCCAGCTTCTGCCTCCCGACGGCTTCGGCTGAGGCGGTGGGCATAGGAGGGGGTCAGGCAGGTAGGGGGACTGTCAGCCTTGTAACGTCCCGGGGATCACTTGGAAACCCCTCAAAGGCAGCCTATAGTAGAGACTCAAAGGTCAGTGTCCTGGGACCAACCGTGTTATAGATGGAAAAACTGAGGCCAGGAGAAGGGAGATGTTTTTCTGAATGGGGTTTGTTCTCTTTCTTGCCCTCTCCGGTCGCTCTGTTATTCCCATCCTCATGGGCTACAGGGAATAATATTCGTACATGTCCACAGGATCTCACCATTTCCTCCCCTCCCTTCAGATGGGGGGCTCCTAGGATTGACCCCACGGATGGGGAAACTGAGACCCAGAGAGATTAAGAACCTAGCTGCCGGACTCACTCAGCTAGGGGTTCCAGATGGGCGTTCCAGGCCCTGGCTCTGAAGAGATGCGCTAGACGGGGTCTCAGCTGCGCCCCTGCCCACCCAGAGTCCCCCACAGATCAGCACCCAGCACCCTGGGTGGCTATTCTGCAGCGGCTGGACTCTGAGAGCAGCCCCAGGGATCCTCGTGTAACTCATGGGAGCAGCAGCTTTGAAAAATTGCCTGAGAAAATTCCTACCCTGGCCCCCAAACAGCCTCCCAGGAGGGCCCTTAGACGCCTGAGGACATTGGGCCTGAAGGGGAGTTAATAATGATGCTGGCTAAGAACTTGCCAGACATCTCATTGTCGTGAAGGAAAGACTCTCAATATACCCATTTTATAAGTGAGGAGACTAAGATCAAGGGAAGTCGCTCAAGGACATTGGGCAGCACTCAGTACCTGAGTCCTGACCAGATGGGAACAGGGTGAGATGTCCCACACATCCAGGGGGCTTTGTCATCCAAGGGCCAAATTCTGCCTCTAGGCTCGGTTCCCCCTCTCCTTCGAATCCTTCAACCCGCCCCTCCTAAATAATTAGCAAACTGGTCAGACTCATTCCTGCCTCAGGACCTTTGCATTTGCTGTTCCTCTGCCTGCGATAGCCATCTTCTATCTTCTGGTCCCAGCTCAAGGTCACCTCCTTAGAGAGGTTCTCCCTGATCCTCTGTGAAAACCGCCAAGGCACTAGCCCTCACCCTCCACATTTTCTTCACCATTTATCACCACCTGAAATTATTCTGGGCGTTTGTCACTTATATACTGTCTTTTGTCACCAGAATGTCAGCTCTATGAGAGCAGAGACCTCATCTGTCTAGCCCACTGCTCTATCACCAGCACACGACCGACAGCAGTTAAAAAGTGGTGACAGTGAGGCCAGCAAGTGAATAATGAATGCGTGCAACCTGGAGGGTGCTGGCTGCGGATCAGGCTTGGCCTTGTCGGATCTGGACCCAAGCGGGAACGGCCGGTCCCTGCATCCCTATTTTCTGGCACTTGTCCCTCTGGCATATTTCAGAGCCGAGCCTTCACCTCTCCCCATCATCTCAACCTCTAGGCAAGTGGGGGGATGTGCCAACACCACGCCAGGAGATGCCCATTCAGGCTAACATTCCCTATGGGCAACCGTGATGTCGGGTCAAGCTTCCCGACCCCCCCAAAAATGCCCCCCCCCGGGCCGGCCTGGAGAAGAACCCAGGCTGGGGACATGAGGATCTGAGCCCCCTTGACCCCAGCCACCCCCGAAAACCCTGGCCATCAGAGCACATGAAGAGGAATGCCCTCGCTCTCTGGGCCTCTTACCGGTGACAACCCAAAAGACGCCCTGATGAACATCCCCGGGGCGAGCCTTGCGCACAGCACAACCATGGGCGCATGGGAAATCTCACGTGGAGTTTTCAGACTTTGGACATGCTCTCACCCAGGGGTTGCAGGGGCACCTGGGTGGCTCGGTCGGTTAAGTGCCCGACTCCTGATGGCAGCTCCGCCCATGTTCTCGTAGTTGTGAGATCGAGCCCCTCGTCGGGCTCACTCAGCATGGAGCCTGCTTGGGATCCTTTCTCTCCCTCTCTCTCTCTCTCTGCCCCTCCCCCGCTCGCTCTCCCTCTCGCTCTCTCAAAATAAATAAAGATTAAAAAAATTGGGGGGGGGGCGGGGAGCCTGGGTGGCTCCGTCAGTTAAGCGTCCGACTTCGGCTCAGGTCACACTCTCACGGTTTGTGAGTTCGAGCCCCGCGTCGGGCTCTGGGCTGACGGCTCGGAGCCTGGAGCCCGCTTCGGATTCTGTGTCTCCTTCTCTCTCTGCCCCTCCCCCACTTGTGCTCTGTCTCTCTATGTCTCTCAAAAAATAAATAAATGTAAAAAAAAATTTTTTTTTTTAATTTTTCAGCGTAGGCAGGAGGAGGGAGCCTGCTTTCAATAAATGCATCCTAGCTCTGTTCACTTAATACATAGTTAGTGAGTGCCTACCGAGGGCTGGGCATCGTAGGATAGCACAGACAAGGAGATCAAGCCCACCCCTCGGGACCGGGCATCGAGTGAGGGAGTTAACATTCCAAATATGAAATGGCATCACGCCTGTGTGCTAAAATCCCTTTAAAGGGTAAGAAAAACACCCTGGTGTTCAAAGAACGGTTGCATTTCAGAACACAGAGGATTTTGAAGGGTCAGGAACTCCCCAGATGCCCATCTTTCCAGAATAAAGGAGTCTGGAGGTGCTTTCCAATCTCACAGTCGGGCAAAAGCATCCCTGAGGACGCCACTCAGAGCAACCCCCCCCTCCCACCCGCCACCCCACGCCCCTTGCTGCCAGAAACTGCCATCTCACCCAGCTTCCTCTGATGTCTGCACCTTTATTTACGACGCCGCGTGCATTTCAGAGAGAAGGAAGCAGAGGACGAGATCAAGCCCCTGTCTGATAGGCCTGATCGTCTCTGAAGATAAACATCTCCCAGGGCTGCATTTCTCTGGCGTGTGCCTCTGCCCCTGGGCATGTGAGTCTGCTCTCAGGCGCCAGCCGGATGGGACCAGAGAAGTACAGCATCAAAGGGAAACATCCAGCGGGGATCACGGTCCCTGCAGCCAGAGGCTGGGGTCGCCTGAGCGGACGTCAGTGGGGCTGGCTGCGTGCTCCCGGGCATCTGTCCAAGGCAGCAGTCAGGCAGCTGTGGACAAGCATGAGAACAGACTGTTCGTTCTGATGGGGGAGGAGCTCCAAGATACATTGTTTAGCACAGAAGCGGGTGCAGATGGGGGTATGCAGCCTAGTACCTTCGGTGCAAAAAAAAAAGGGAGGCGAAGTAAATGTGCATATATGTGCTTGTCCGGGAGGCAAGGCAAATGTTCACACGCACGCTTGTCCTTGCGTGGATACTTCAGAAGGGTCATCACTAAGGCAGGAGTACCCGCTGTGTGCCAAGACACCACGCTTGGTGGAAGGAATTCGAATTCGGCAGCGACCGAGATAAGCCTGGAGCTGACGTTCCAAGGGGGGGGGTGCATAAGGAAAACGACATGAGAATCTTGTACGATGTATTAGAAGGTGGTGAGCGCTCTGAGAAAAAACAGGGAAAGGAAGACTGTGCACAGGGTAGGGAGGTCAGGGCTGTCCTCGCGCCGGAATGTAACCAATGAGGGAGGGAACCACGCAGTATCTGGGGCGGAGGGCACAGCCCGTGCAAAGGCCCTGCCGTGGGAACGCTCTTGGCCTACTCGAGAAACAAGAAGGAGGCCAGTCTGAGGAGGACGGACATAGTGGGAGGTGAGGAGGGCGGGGTGCCCTTGGAGCTTGAAGGAGGGTCAGGACACTTGAGAGATGCTACCAGGGGGTGCCTCTGGGCGGAGGGGGTGCCTGGGAGCTGAGGTTGAGGTTGGGGGTGGGCGACTTGCTTTGACCATGTCCCATGGGGACGGTTTAAAGTTGCAAATGAAAGTTTTTTCTTTCTTTCTTTCTTTCTTTCTTTCTTTCTTTCCTTCCTTTCTCTTTTTCTTTCTTTCTCTTTTTCTCCCTTCCTTCCTTCTGTTCTTTTCCTTCTTTTTCTTTCTTTCCTTCCTTCCTTTCTCTTTTTCTTTCTTTTTCTTCCTTCCTTCCTTCTATTCATTCTTTATTTCTTTCTTT
>NW_026059645.1:31936-42912 GCF_023721935.1 Panthera uncia | reverse complement strand
GTGAAGTCCGTGTCGGGGCGCCTGGGCGGCTCAGTCGGTTACGCGTCTGACTCCCGATTTCGGCTCAGGTCGCGATCGCGCAGTGGGGAGATCGAGCCCCGCGTTGGGCTCCACACTGAGCGCGGAGCCTGCTGGGGATCCTCTCTCTCCGTCTTTCCCTCTCTGCCCCACCCCTGCACACACTCTCTCTGTCACTTAAAAAAGTGACAATTTTTTTAAGGGAATCAATGTCAACGATGGTGATAATGGCAAACTCACTAAGGCAAAGCCAGTGGTCAGGAAATGTCAGCTTCGGCCCTAAATACGGTACCTGCTCTGTGCCAGGCCCTGTTTGGAATGCTTGACTCGTACTGATTCCTACGAGCTAAGTTTCTCATGCGCTTGTTCCACGTCTTCCAGGCAGCCCTCCCAGATTGCTCTAACACCCAGGAGCACCGTGAAGACGCGCAATGCCTCCCGTGAGTCTGTCCTCGATTCCTCTGCGTCCCAGGCGGCAGCGAGGGGCAGGGAGAGCACCCAAACCCCACGGCCTCGAAGTCAGCAGCGGGGAATGCGTGCCCCACGCCGGAGCCTCTGCCAGAAACGCAGGCCCTGTCTGGCTGCACGAGCCCACCCCCGGAAGTGAAGGGCGCTCCCGCCCTGCAGTCTGCGGGTCGATTCCTCCGGAGAGGCCGGGCATCTCAAGGGCACCGAAGGTCAGATGTCCCAAGACACAGGGCACAGCGTGAAAGAACGGGTGTCGACTGTGGCTGGGGGTCTCGGGCCCGCACGGGCGGCACGTGAGAACAGCACCGCTCCCCAGCCAGCCCCAGCCTCCCCGTCCCCAAAATGAGGTGGGCACAGCCGCTCTCCTCTTCCCGCCAGACAGATGGCTGGCCGGGCTCGCCTGGGGCACGCACGGAGGGTGGCAGCCCCCCTCCGGTGGTCTCCGTTCCCCGAACCAGGCGGGAAAAGCAGGTTAGAACGTCCCCACCAGTGACCTCACTCGAGTCCGGCCACCCCCCGGAACCTCGGTCTCCTCATCTGGAAAATGGGTCTCACGGTCATCAACACAGTCCCACAGGCAGGACGGGGAGCGCCCAGAGCGCCAGGACACCAAAGCCGCCAGAAGGGAAACAGAAGATCTAGAAAGAAGAAGCTATTTTAATGTCAGCAAGGGGCTTGCTTGGTCTCTAAGCGAAACACAATTTTATCGTATGGCTCAGAAAAATGGTTTCTGTTCAGATTTATAGCGATCGCGGAAGGCAGGCCATAATCCTTTCAGCATGCGAGCCTCTCGAGGTCTTGAGCCACCCTAAATTAACATCTCCCTCAAAGGGACGTGCCGAGGAGACATCAGTAAACGCACAAAGCCTTAACACAGGGCTCAGCCCGGGACGGACTGGCCTAAGTCCCACGCAGGACGACCGGGAAGCTGAGGCAGGAGAACGGGAAGGATGTGGGCGCCGGGGCAGACAGCCTGGGTTCGAATCTCACTGGCTGTGTGACCTCAGGCAGGCCGCCTAACCTCTCTGTTCCTCAGTTTCCTCATCTGTAAAGTGGGGACAATAATAATCTCTGCTCTCCAGGGGATTTGGGAAGATGAAATTATGACCTATAAAGTGCAACACAATTACGATTATAAACTCTGCTGTTATTACTGTCAGTTACAACAGTTTCAAAACCTGCATAGGTTATTAAACCCGACTGCGGGAGGCAGACGAGCCGGCCTGGATCCTGGGCGCCAGGGGGGCCCCATCACCAGGCTCAGTGGGAGCCCCTGCAAGGCAGAGCCTCCCCCCTGCCTCCAGCTGGGGCAGGGATTACCGTCAGATGGAAGGAGACGCACGTCGGAGCCAAAGATTAAAAACAAGTACAATTATCGGGCAGGCATCCATCCATAATTATAAATTTGATGTAATTAGGCACCCCACTAACTTCATTACTTATTTATTTACGGGATTGCTTATTTAATTTACGGGCCTCCTTCCCCGAAAAGTCATCTTGGCTAACACCCCTCAGGCGAGGGAGGAGGAGGAGAAGGCTCCCCTCTTTGTCCCCACCTCCATTCCTGGGCTTCCGTATGTCAGGCTCCTGCCTTGCCCCAAAAATAGCTCCCGAGAAGGCCTGCGTGACTTTGCCCAAGACGACGGGCTCGCGCCAGGCCTGACATTCACTCAGCAGTGCCGACAGACAGAACTTGACCCGGAAGGAGTGATACGCTCACCAAGCCCCCCCTCTCCAGCAGAGGAAGCCCTGGGGGCTGGGGGGGGGGGGGGGGGTTGTGGCCCTGCCCGGCCACCAATTCCTGGCACGACCCTCTGGACCAGCAAAGACCATCAGCTGGCACTTTCCAGCTTCAAGGAAGAGAAGTCACCTGACCTCTTCGAGCCTCAGCTTCCTCATCTGTAAAATGGGAGTGTTAAGAACAACACCCACAGCTAGCTAACCCCCAAAGCCCAACTGCTGATGCCCAGCATACCCCTGGGTCTCAGCCGCTGCAACGAGGCAAGAAAAAGCAGGAAGAGGCACAGACTTTCTAGCTTTGTATCTAAAAGCCCCAAACTGCCAACGACCTACATGCCCCAGACTCAAGGATGGATAAATGAACTGTGTGGCACATTCATATGTGGAATATCACTCGGCGATTAAAAAGCGGTTACTGATACATCCCAAGACACGAACACCTGCCAAAAACATGCACAAAGAGGCCAAACACACAAAAACGCATTCTGCGTAATTTTGTTACGAAAACCTAGAAGATTCTAGAATTTCCGTGGTGGCAGATCAGTGGGTGCGTCCGGTGGGGGGGAGGGGCGTTCTTTTGGAGTAGATGGAGACACTCCGTATCTAGATTGTTCTCGTCGTTACGTGAGTGGTTTCAATTGCCCAAACCCATAGAACGGAACTCTCAAAATGGGTAAGTCTTGCTATAGGTGAATCACGTCTCAAGAAGGCTGATTTTTGTTCACCGCGAAGGAAAACGTATGCATACGTGTCGGCACCACTAACCCCACTCGGGTGCCCGGGGAGTGCTTCCCCGCTTCCGGGTCAGGTCTGCCGTTTCCTGCACTGTCCTCCCCAGTTCTCCCAAGCCCCTGATGTATGAGCCTTGGACAAGGAAGGTCAGGGTTGCATCCCAGATTTATCCCTTCCTTGCTGGGTCATTTAGGGCAAATCACTTTGCCTCTCTGCCTGTCAGGCTCCCCGTCTACAAAAGCAGGGTTATAAATAGCACTCTCCTAGGAGAGTTATTGTAGAAGAAAATGAACCGAGGCGAAAAGCACCAGCTGCGGGCCGTGGCATACAGCAGGGGCCTCATTATTGCCGCTGCAAAATGATGAGCGGGCAAGCACCATGCCCGGCATGGCCAGGACTGGCCAGGATTCTGGTCCCCACCCACCCACCCACCCAAGACACACGAGACCCCCACCACAAGACTCCCGGCCCGGGCAGCGACCCCCATCACTGGCAGCTCCCGGCTGCCGGGGCTCCAGGCTGGTGTCCAGAACAGGACAAGGCTCCCTGACTCCACCCAGGAGGGCAGACACAAAAGGCGGGGGGGGGGGGCCCTGCGGCGAGGGGCTGGCCCTGAGGGCAGGACAGGACCCGGGAGGTCATTTGGGGACAGGAGGTGGCCAGGGGAGAGGGTATCCCGGTGGAGAAGGACACCTCAGTGGCCTGGCCATCACACGTACACTAACTGAGGTAGGACAAGGGTCAGCCTGAGCCCCCCCCCCCCCCCCGCTTAGGAAAGAGAAAAGGGATGACAGGGACCAGGGGACAGCTTCTGCGCCGGCTCACATGGGCCCACCTGCCCAGGGCGGCTCCTGCTTCCCTGTGAGTGATGGAGCGGGCAGGCAGCACCTGGGAGCCATGGCAGGAAGGGGCGTCCCCCGGGCCCGATTAGAGGGCCAGCCGCAGGCAGACATGCTCAACTGTCAGCCGCGTCCTCCCAGCCTGCCATCAGAGGCACCATTAATTGCTGTCATTTGAGGGTGGCCTGTGGGGAGAAGGAGGGGGGCTGCGGGAAGGGGGTTATAGGGAGGAGGGCAGGCAGTAAAGAGGGGAAGGAGACGGGGGAGGGGGGGCAGCGGGGTCAGGGGGAGGAGGGGGGAGGAAGGAAAGGACGGGGAGGGACAGCTTCCCCAGGGCTGAGAACCCCCCCCCCGGGCGCTCACCTCCTCCGCCCCGCGGAGGGACCCGAGCGCCGCCCAAGCGGGGACAAAGGCAGCGGACCCACTGCCCAGGTGGCCCAAATGGAGTGCAGAGGGGGGCGACTCTGCAGGGCCAAGGCCCACGAGTCTTCCCCCCTCCCCGCCCCCCCCCCGACATACCCACCCGGGCACCTGTCTGCCTGCAGGTTGGCTGGTCCCCATCTGCTCTCCCCAGGGTAGCAGAAAGCCTGGCCGCCCCAGTCCCCGTCCACTCGCAGCCTCCACCCTTCCCCGACCCCTCACCCCGCACCTGTGCACCACACAGGAGAGGCCCGAGGCACAGGCAGAGCCCGCCTGCCCGCCTGCGATGCCAGGAGACCCCCCCGCCCCCCCGCCACACAGGTCGAGACCTCCGTCTGGCTCAGGGGCCCCATCTCCTCCGGCACCAAGATTCCAGGGCCAGGCGGCCTGAGCTCAAATCGCCCCCCTGCCACCTGCCCTCTTGGTGCCATCACGTCCCCTCCCTGTGCCTCGGTTTCCTCACCTACAGAACAGGGCGACATTAATCCCCACCTCGTGGGGTCGCTCCAAGGATTAAATGAGATAATTCCACGAGGCGCTGAGAAGGGGGCGTCGGGCAACTGAGGGTCGCGAGCGTTTGCTGCTGCTGCTGCTGTTACATTATCGCCCTGGACGCAGGTCCCCCTTGGCCTTCACACGTCTCCCCTGCGACCTGTGCTCCGTGGTTCTTTCTCAGAAACGCCTGCTCCCCCACGCCCGGCTCTGGCGCCCCCACACCCCCCCAGGTGAGGTCCCAGACAGGCCTTCAAGCTGCCATCAGGGGCCCCTGCATCTATACATCTGCCCTGCCCCCGTGCCCACCCCCGGTGACCCCCCCTCCCAGCCGCCCCTGCCTGTCCCCAGACGGGCCTTGTCTCTGGGCTAAGGAGCCACTTGGGTCCCGCCAGGGGCTCCTGGGACCCCCTCTGCCCCCTCCCCCATCCGTCTGCCTCGCTCCTTCCTCAGACGTGATGGATCGCCCCAGAGGAGGAAGCTAAGTGCTTGCAGACAAAAAGCCCTTTTATCGTCCTCGGGTGGGCCACGGCATGACAAGCAGATAACTCAGCCATGGGAGGAAGGCTCCCCATTAGGCCAGGGAGGCAGATTGATGGAGGACCAAGGGGCAGAGGAGGAGGAGGAGGAGGAGGAGGAGGAGGAGGAGGAGGAGGAAGAGAAACCACCCCCAGCCAGACTGCCTTCCTTCAACTTCAGACACCCAAACCTGGCGGGGCTCCTCACTCTGGGGGGACTGAGTGTGGCCCGTACCTCCCCGCCTGCAAGAGGAGACCCGCTGCTGGGGGCCCAGGGCCCGGCCCAGGAAGCAGGCAACCCACCAGCCTGCTTAGCCCTCCTGCCTCCTGGGGGAGGGGGGCGGGGGAGCGCAAAGGCTCAGGAACTAAGGAGAGAAGCCCACCCAGATCTCACACGGCCTCCTGCAAACCCAGAGGCCCGTCCCACACTGCCTCAGGGCCTTTGCACGAGCTGTTCCCTCTCCCTCCAGAGACCCACACGCTCCCTTCCTCCCCTCCAGCAGGTCTTTGCTCAAATGTCACCTTCTCCGGTGGGACCGTCCTGACCACCCCCATTTGAAGCAGCCCCCAGCCCGCCCACACACTCCCCCGCCCCTTCTCTGCTGGCTCCTGGCACCAACGCCCCCCGCCACGGGACACCCTGGGTATATGACTTGCTCGCTATCTGTCTCCACCCTACCCAGAGCTCCGTCTCTACCCTCTGGAACAGGGCCTGGCACACAGTAGGTGCTTCAGAAATAATGGTTCTGTCTTCCAAAGGGAATAACACACACCTCTTGGGAGAGGCCAGCTCTGCCTGCCGAGCCCAGCTGTGTGCCCAGCAGTGCCTCGACGACCCCCGTAGGACACCCACTTGACAGACGAGGAAACCGAGGCACAGAAGCAGAGGCGCGCCCAGGTCTGCGGGAGGCCCACCCGCTGCGGAACCGCCCGCGGAACCGAGGACAGCAGCCTGGGGCCGAGTATCAGGGAAAAGGACCAAAGCTCCAGCATTGCGGCCTCAGGGAGACCCTGTCCCACCTCTCAGCCTCAGTTTCCCCCTATGCAGAATGGAGCTGCACAGGGGACCCCAGCTGTCCCTCCTAGGTCCCCGCTCTGATGGGAGGCGCTTGGGAGCCCAGAGGAGCAGAAAGCAGCAGATCTCAGCCCTGTCGGGTCAGCCTGGGGGCTCTGCCGGCTGCTCAGACGCCCTCAAACCCTCCTGGGGGCCAGGCCCGGCCGGCACCCCCTGCCTGCCCCCAGAGGAACAGCTCTGTCAGTAAGAGGGAAAGACGCGGGGAGCAGTGAACGAGTGCTAAGCCCCGCAGGCTCACGAAAGCCCAGGAGCCCGGGTGGACAGGTGCTCAGTGTCACAGAGCCCCAGAGACGGGAAGGGACCCAGCTGCCACCTCCAGGAGGCCACACCCACTGACCGCCCCCTCCGCAGGGGCTCACCTCGAGACCCGGGAGCCCCCTCCCCACCACCCCTCTGGGAGGCATGTCCCTCTAGTCCCCCGAATCCCCCAAGTCTTGGGGACGGGGATGTCGTGTCCCTGTTTAAGTCCACCAGGGTCTCCTGGGATGTGGCCTGTCTCTGCCAGGCCTGGGTCAGCAGTCTGTCTTCCCCCAGCCAAGCCCCACGACCCCAGGGATGGGGACCGGGCACAGGGAGAGGGGGCCGTGGACTCCTCTCCCTCGGCTGCAAAGCCTCCCAGCTGCTTAAGAAAAATACAAAACCGCTGAAATCTTAGCAACAGCCCCCTCATCACCAATCCTGGGGGGGACTTGATTGATCGAGGCACAGGGCAGTGTTGCCCAGGGTCACGCAGATAATAAGTGGCTGAGGGAGATCTGCACTCAGGCAGCCAGACTGCAGAGTCCCCGCTCAGGAGCCCTGTGCCTCTCAGGTAAAACTCAGTAAACAGAGGGGCGCCTGGGGGGGCTGGGCTGGTTAAGCGTCCAACTCTTGATTTCAGCTCGGGTCATGATCTCACGGTCCAGGGGTGGGAGCCCCGCGTCGGGGGCTCTGTGATGACCGTGGGAAGCCCGCCTGGGATCCTCTCTCTCCCTCTCTCTCTCTGCCCTCCCCTGCTCATGCTCTGTCTCTCTCTCGAAATAAATAAATAAACCTAAAAACGTTCTTTTTTTTCTAATCTGCGTAACAGCAAAGACGCTGTGTGCCAGCCAGGCCCGTGTCCGAATTCCCAGCTCCACACACGACCCACCGCCGGACCGCCTTCCCACTCCCCTGACATCCCAAACCCTGCCCGCGCCCCGGTCCCCCCGGTGCGGGAGAGGCCCTGCCGTCCAAGGGACCAGGTGGAGGGGCGGGCAGTTTTCACAGGCCTGCCGCATCCGGGCCCCAGTCTGCCTGCTGCCATACGAGCAGGTTGGGGCAGAACCCGCCAGGTTCCCTGGGAGGCTCAACAAAGGTTTGAGTCCCGGCTCTTAGCTCCCAGCCGCGATCTGGGACAGGCGACCTACCTGTGCCTCGGCTTCCCTGCTCGTAAAACGAGGCCGAAGATCCGTTCTGGCGCCTGTGCAGCCCTGCGCATCAGCTGCTGCCCCGACCCCTTCCACAGGCCCCACCCTCCCCAAGCCTGCAGCCACCTCCGGAGCACAGACGCGATGGGCCCTGAACCCCAAGACGGAGAAAGCCCACCACCCCACATCCACACTGCCAGGGACTGCCCCTTCTCTCGGCCGTCATGCGCCATCCCCAGGGGACCCTCCCCACCCCCCCCCCCCACCAAGGTGTTCCCCACCCTGAGCAACCCTGGGGTGCCAGGTCCCACCCCACAAGGCCACACCGAGCCCCCAACCCCATCCACGAGGAGGAGCCTGGCTTCCCCGGCGACTCCCGACCCCGCGCATGAGGAGGTCCCGGCAATGCGAATCTGCTAGAGACAGTGAGAGGGGACAGACGTGAACCTACCAGAAACGGCCTCCGGTGACGCTGAGTCCTCAAAGAGCCCGGGAGACCTGCAGGAGAAAGGAGGCTTGTTAGTGAAGAGTCAGCGGCCCCTACCACACGCGGGCCACAGGTGGCACGGCCACGTTGGCATGTGGGCAGGGGCGGCAAAGCCCGTGGTCCACGCCCGATGCCCTGCACGGTCGGGCCAAGCACTCCGCCGCCACCACCCCGTGGGCCGCGTGGTGGGCACGGCCACCCCACTTGACGGAGAGGGACACCGAGCCTCCGAGAATCAAAGTCTCGCGCCCCCGGTCCCACCACTAGGAAGTCACTGAGCTGGGATCCCAACCCGGGCCGTGTGGTTATAAAGGCAGCCTCTACCCTGGCAGGGCCACCGAGGAGCTGCGGGCCCCGATCACGGTGAACCGCACCCCCCCCCCGTCCCGAGGGTCCAGAATACATAAAGGACATCCACGAAGAAACAAGAAAGAGCCAGCGAACCCAAGACGCCTCACAAAAGTGGATACACAGACGGCCCAGAAGCTTATGAAAAGGTGCCCGATGTCACTGGTCGTTCGGGGAAGCGCAAGTTAAAACTGAGGGCCCACGACACGGCCACCTGGACGGCTGAGATCACAGACAGACAGGCACCAAGTGTCTTGCGACCACGGGACCCAGCAATCCCACCCCTGGGCCTTTACACGTGACCAACGAAACCACGGCTCCTCCCAAAGACTCCAGGCCCGTGTCCGTAACAGCTTCATACACAATCACAAAAAAACCGGGGCGCCTGGGTGGCTTGGTCGGTTAAGCGTCCTGACTCTTGGTTTCAGCTCAGGTCATGATCTCGGGGTTCATGGGATCGAGCCGCACGTCGGGCTCTGTGCGGACGGTGCGGGATTCTCTCTCTCTCTCTCTCTCTCTCTCTCTCTGCCCCTCCCCCACGCCCACACTTGCTCTGTCTCAAAAATAAATAAATAAACATTAAAAAGAAAAAACTGACGACAACCCAGCTGCCCAGCAACAGGTGCACCCCGGAATCTCTCCTCCACGATACAACATGATAAGCTACGGGTACACACAACCGGAAGGGGGAACCGCAGGCTAACGGGCTGAGCACAGCCAGGTTCAAAGGGCAGCACGCAGTCCCCGCAGATGATTCTGAGAAAGGCCACCCTCGACTTGCGCAGGGAGAGAGAGGTCCACAGAAGTGGTCACACTAGCACGGGATGAAGGGGCCTCCCACAGAAGCTAGGACGCTGATCGCCGCCGGGGAGAAGGCAGGTGGCCACGTGGTGTCCCCTTTCTAATTATTCACTAATTTGCAACCACGGGTGTTTGCGTTCTTTATCGCGTTAGCTTCTGCACGAAGCAAAAAAAAAAAAAAAAAAAAAAAAAAAATAGGCTAATGGGCAGAGCACTGGGGAGAGAGTCCAGAAACCTCGTTCTGTTCCCACTAACGGCTGTGACCTTGGGCAAGCCCCCGGCACTCTCTGAGCTCAGTCTTCCCATCCAGAAAGTGGGCCCTCTCCCCACGACGGCCCTCTGGCCCACTCATGCGCAAACATCTCGGTATGCAGGGGGCCACAAGGAGCCTCCTCTCCACCTGTGCTGCCCCCCAGGGATCAGAGGCAAGTGGCACCAGGGACGCCTGCTCTCACAACGCTGGGGACAGCTCCACGCAGAGCTCGGGCTCCGCAGCCAAGCTCCCCGGGTTCCAACCAGGGGCTCTGCCCCTTCTAGCTGGAGATGAGTGGCTTCACCTCCCGTGCCTCAGTTTCCCCATCTCTAAAGTGGGAGCGGTGGTAAGTTCACTGGCCTCAGAGTGGATCCCTGCAGGCGCTCAATCACCGCTGGGTGCTACCATGACCCACGGGCTGGTGGCGACACCCCAAGAGCCTGTCTGCCCAGGCAGGCCCTTCAGATCCCAAAGACCCCTAAAAGGGGCAGCTGAAGGAGGCTCATGGGAGACAAACCCACCCCTTCTCTCCATCGCCTTCTTTTTTTAAGTTGTTTTTTTGTTTTTTTTTTACGATGCCCCCAGGCTTGGCACTTGGCTCTGCCTTCTGCCGCCGCTCCAGAGACAGGCCTCAAAGGAAAGCTGGGAAGGGCGAGGGCCCAGGCACGTCCCCATGGCCATCTTGATCTGGGCTCCCAAGGGTCCCGTAAAGGGCTCAAGCAAGGTCAGGCCCAGCGGGCGCTCCCTCCAAGCGACAGCTGGGGGCCCTGACCCCCCTCCTTCCTACCTTCTGCCTTCTCCTCCCGTCTCCAGCCGGCTCCTTCTCCAACCCCCAGCCAGACACACAGCCCCAGGCAGCGTGGGGTCAAGACCAGCCCGGCCAGCCCCAGGGTCACACGGCCCCGGGGGGAGACACTGAGCATCATGACTGAGCAACAACAAGCCCCGAGAGTGGATCCCAACCTCGAGGATTCACCGGGGCTTCCCAGGAGAGGACGCAGGGGCAGCCGGGGGCAGAGAACGCGGGACAAGGCGCTGGGGTGGGAAGGACCCCGGAGCCGCGGCTGGAACAGACTGAACGCGCGGACGCAGGGAGACACGGCTGGTCACAAAGAGCCCTGCAGACGGTGGCTTCAGCCCCAGGGCAGTGAGACCCCCACGAGGCTTCTGCAGGCCGTGCAGTGGAGAGTGCACAGGGGTGGAAGCGGGTGGCCCGGAGAGGCTCCTGGGCCCGTCTAGGCGGGCCACCCGCGGAGGCGGGAGAGGTGGGCGGGGTGGAGAACAGAACCCACCGGGCGGGAACGGGGGGGGGGGGGGGGGGGGGGGGGGGGCCCCGCCCTCGCTGCGGGGGGGGGCGCGCCGGGCGCCGGGCGCCGCGGGGGGGGGGGGGGGGGGGG
>NW_026059645.1:6196-31836 GCF_023721935.1 Panthera uncia | reverse complement strand
GGAACGCAGACAGGGCGCAGGAGGCAGGAGGGAGCCTGGCTTCCCAGTTCAGACGGGGGAGCAGACGGGGAGCCCCGGTCAGCTCTGGGCAGGGGAGGGAAGAAGAGAGACAGCCTGCCTCCTGCGCCCTGTCTGCGTTCCAACCGCTTCCCGAGCGGCGCCTCGGGTGATCCTCACGACCAGCCCGGGCCTCCGTTTTCCGGCCCGGGCAGCTGAGGCTCAGAGACTGGAGGTAACTGCCCCAAGGTCACACAGCCGCAAAGCGAACGGGCTGGGATTCGAAACCAGGCCCACGTTCCCTGGCTGGTGGGGGCCAGGGCGCGAGGCCGGGCACAGATGGCCGTGGGGCAGCTCCCACAGCAGGGACAGGGCTCGCACCTCCCCGGACAGAGCCGCACCCCAGGAACGCCCTCAGCCTGGGTCCTCTCCGGGAGGGGACGCCACGAAGCCCCATGCCCGACAGGCCAGGGAGCAGCCACCGGGGCCCAGCCGCACCCCACACCCCTCGCCCTCACCCACGCCGGTGCTCACACGCACGCACTTGTTCCCGCCCGTGCACACCCTCGGCCGCTCGCCCGCCGGCTCGGTGCCCCGTCCACTCACGTGTGCTCCCCCCGGCCCACGCTCCCGGGCACCTCCCTCTCGCTCACACCACGCAGGCTTCACTCGCTGGGCAACGGGGGACCGGGCGCCCTTCCCCATCCACCCCTCCACCCCGGACAGCCCCTCCCTGTCCCCCTCCTCTCCCAGGGGCTGACCAGATTTGTCTCCCAGCAAAGCCGATCCGGGGAGGGCTCCCTCTCCCAAACCCACTGCAACCCTCGCTCACGTATCTCACCGGCCCCCAGGGCCCAGGGGCTGAGACCTGCCCCTCCCCCCGCAGCCCCCAAAAAGCCCCCTCAGGCCTCTGCCAAATGCACCCTCACCCTCCTTCTCTGCCCTCCCACACCTAGCACAAAGCCGGCTCTTCCTCCTCCAGGAAGCCTGCCCAGATCACCCTAGCCACGGAGGCCAGCCCGAAGTGTCCATCCGCTCTGCTCAGAGACAGGGAGCCACAAGGCCCGAGGCCACAGAGCTGGGAGAGGAGAGCAGCCAGGGTTCAAACCCCAAGGTGGATATTCTGCTCGGACCAGGACACCATCACCCTTCGGTTTGACAAAGCTCCTGCCCGGGGATGCAGCCATGAGTACAAAAGATGACGGTTCTGCCACAGGCACCCACACCCACACGTGACCAGGATGGCTTCGGAGAGCAGGGACGGACAGAAACCAGAGCGAACCTGCGATAATGACGGGGCGGGGGAGGGGGCAGGGAAGTCGGGGAAGGTCTCCCCAGGAGGGGCCACAGGAGACCAGGGCCGAAGGTCAGGGGGCAGCTGGGCCCGCAGAGACAAGCAGGAAGGGCACCCAGGAGGAAGGCACAGCACATGCAAAGGCCTAGAGGTGGGAACCAGCTAAGCTGGAAGCAGCCAGCAGGGCCGGAAGGTGGAGAAGAGAACCGGAGCTTTATCTCCAGGGCAAGGCCACGGGACTGGAGTGGCACACTCTGACCTAACCCAAAACTGGGTAGGAGCAGCGTGAGGCAGGGCCAGCGAGGACACCGCCAGATCAATCCCTGAGGGCTTCCTGGAGGCAGGGGCCTCCTGCCCAGGCCCAGCCTGCTAGCCCCTCAAGGCCCTGGTGATGCCAGGCTTTTACCTCCACCTGCTCCAGGAGCAGGCTGCTAAAAGCAGCCCCCGGCCCCCACGAACGCACAGAAGAAATCCTTCCTCCCAGCCCAGCCCCCTCCCAGCCTCCAGCCACGGCGGGCAGCACCCTGGGCAGGGCCCCAGGAGACACGCTTCCTAGGTGTCCTACTAGGACAGCAGGTGTCAATGGAGCACCCGCAGGGCCTGCAGACGACGGGCAAGCTGGGGCTGGAGGGAGCCTGGGTTCCTTCCAGTCCCGGCTCAAGCCACCTCTGCACTGGGTACCCAAGCCACTTCATCTCCCTGCGCCTCGGACTCCCCATCTGTAACCTGAGGGGTGGTGACAGTGCCCCCCACGCAGGGCGCGGTGCCCACTGAATAAGCCAACGCAGGACAGCGCCCAGCATGGTGCAGGTGCCCAAGAAACTTACTGTCGCGACAAACACTTTCAACTCGTCACCACGCGGGGCCCTCAGAGCAGCGCTCCCGAGAGAGGGGGAGAGATGAAGCACGGAACGGTCGCTCACCCGTCCCAAGGGTCTCAGCTGGAAGCAAGTCAAAAGCCAGAACCCTCTCTTGACTCTCCTAGGAGCCCTGCAAATTCCTCCCTGACGTGCTCGTTTCACAGTGAGGCAGACTGAGGCCCTAACCAGACAGGTCTGTGCCCACAGCTTGCCCGGGAACACCTGACAGCAAGTGGTCTCTCCAGAGAACTCCTACATATGCCTCAAAGCCCAGCCCCATCATGCCCTCTCCCCTCCCCCCCCCCCCCCCAAGAGTAAACCCCCCCCGACAGTCCCGTCACGTTCGGGCCCTCACAGCCACCCACTCTGCCCAAAGGCCCTGTCTGGCCACCCTTAACAGACCCTGGGGCCCCCGGGAAAGGACCTGCTCTGTCTGAGGCTGCAAGTCTTTACCCAAAGCCAGATGCGGAATGCAACCAGCAAGGCGAGGCTCAGAGCAGAAGAGGCTGGGTACAGAGGAGGGGCCGGTGCCAACAGTATGGCGTACAGCTGAGAGACGGCCTGGCACCCAGGGGGCCCAACCAGCTCAAACAGACCTGGCACACAGAGGGGCCCTGGGCCTGCCTGCTGTCCTCCACCAATCCCCTCTCCCCACAGACAAGCACCCCCCATCCACCCCCCACACCCACCGGCGTCCCACCCTCGAGTACAAGCCCAGCGGCCCTCTTCCTCCAGGCAGCCCTCTCACTCCCTCACGCTCGGCAGCATCCAGCCTGGCAGCAGGTCACAAAACCGATCGTAAGCATGGTCGCAACTGACGTTTAGCTGCTCAGGGACTTAACTCCGACGACCCTTCAAACAGCTTCTTCATTGTCCCCACTTTACAGAGGAGATAACTGAGGCCCAAGGAGGTGGAGTCGGAGAGTGGAGAAGTCAGGACGGGAGCGCAGGCAGACTTCAGCCCTGCACGGGGCGGGGGAGGGCTGAGCGTGAGGGATGTCACCATCGGGGGCGCCCTCTCCCCGTGTTAGCTCAGACTCTGGGCCAGGCATTGGTGGTCAATCCAATGTAACCCTTCCTGCGGCCTCTGCAGCCGCTCCCACACTTCCCCCCAGTGGACAGACTGAGGTTCCAAGAAGGGACCGTACAGCCGGCTGCCACATACCTCAGGGGTCCCCCCCCAGAGGGCAGGGTGCCCTCGATGCTCCCCACAGGCAGTGCAGAGGCACAGACTGGGGCCCTACAAGGAGCAGGCACCACGACTCACCCGCAGCATCCCTGCTCCCCGGGATGACTCCCAGTCATCACCTCCTGCCCAGGGCCGCCCGCGGGCAGGGCTGGGACCAGGTCCCCCTGCCCAGCTCTGCTGCTCCGGGGCAGGGCCCTCAGCCCCCAGCCCTCAGACGGGGATGCTCCGGCTACAGCCTGCACCTGCCCACTTCAAACCCGCTCAGCAGGTCAAGTCCTACAAAACCGCCTGAAGCCCAGGGGCCACTGCAGTGCCCGCCCCTTTAAGAAAGGGAAAGGGACGGCCACGAGAGCCTCCTCATGGCCACAACAGCCAGCAGAGTCAGCCGCGCCAGAGAGCTCTACAGAGGCCCTGTGCTGGACCCCAGGGGCCCCCAGATCCGGGCACCGGCCCCCAAGGGACCCCAAGTGCGCCCTGCAGGTTGGATCTCGGGGATTTCAGGCACAATATGATCCAGGCTCCAGGCTGGAAGCAGGCCAGGGCCCCAAGGCGTCTGGGGGTGGGAGGAGGCCGAGGAGGACCGAGGGAGGGCCGCCTGGGCCACCCGGCACATCTTTTCACATCAGGTCAACAGGGGCCAGGGGTGGCCCATCCCCTTCACTGTGGTGGCCAGCAGCCCAGACAGCCGGGGCGGGAGGCAGGCTCCGCAGCCCTTCCATTTAGAAGCCACTGGGACATTTTATTTTCCTTCTCAAGTGACAGCTGAGGCGTGCCGGCCCGCGCCGGCTCTCCTAGAAGCTGCAGAGAGGCAATCACCGGGAGTTCACCGGGTCTCTGATTCCCCACCGGACTGCGGCAGCCAGCAGCTGCTGGGGGGGCCGGAGGCGGGGGCACACGGGCCACACTGAGCTCTCTCCTCCCCACCCCTCCCCCACCTCCCAGGACAGGGGCAGCCACATCAAGGCCAGGGGAGCGGATGTAAGTGGACGGGGCCTTGGGCAGGACAAAGGAGGGAAGGGGCGGCAGGGAGGGGGACACACGGCTCTGTCCAAAGGGGCATGTGGCTCAACCAAGGGGGGCGGAGGCCACTCAAGGGGACCCAAGGTCCAGGCAAGGAGGGGGCTGAAGGGGTCAGGGAGAGAAGGGAGGACACTGCCGGAGCACCGCCCCCCGCCCCCAAGTGCACACAACCACACCGGCCCGCCCACTGCCAGGCCCTGGGCCATCCCCAGGGCCCGGCAAGGGGGACACTGTCCTGACCTCATTTCCAAGATGGGGAAACCGAGGCCCAGAGAGGTTCAGCAGCCCTCGAGGGGAGGGGAGACTGGAACCCGGACTGGAACCAGTCCTCCACCCTCCACACCCCCAAGTGAGCCCCAGACGTGCTTCTCCAAAGCCTCCTGCCCATCTCCTCGCCCGGGGCACGGGGCCATCTACTGAGACGGCAACCAACAGGAGAAATCAGACGCCAGGAAGGAGCCGGGGTATCGACTGTTTCTGGAGGGAAGGGGGGCGGCCGGGGGCCCAGGCGCAGAGCTCCGGCAGCCTGGCTTCCGGCCCAGCGCGGGCCAAGGCAGGGCAGACCAGGCCAGGAGGGCCAGGGGCTTCCCTCCGGGCCCGCGGAGGCGGCAGCACGGAGAAGCCATCTGTCCGTCCATCTGTCTGTCCTCCTCCACCAGCACCGACGGCCCACGGGGACCAGGAGCTGCCCCCCCCCCCCGCCCACCCGAGGGTTACACTGTGCCAGGCACACCACCCAGCCCTTTGTGCTTATTAACTGGCTAATCCTTACAACAGCCCTACGACCCTCCCCACTTTACAGACGGAGGCGATGAGGCACAAGCAGGAAAGCTCAGCCAGGCTCCCCACAGCTACGCCGTCCCTGTAACCGCACAACTTCGCCTCGGCAGGAGCCCCCTGTGGGGCGGGAGCCAAGAGAGCAGGCTCTCGGGGCGTGGTGCCCCGGGACTGCCTGGGTTGGAAACTTCCAGAAGCCACTGGACGCCCGTCAGCGGCGCCCCCTCAGAGGCTCTCTGTAGAGATAATTCAGTCTCTGCACCCTCGGGAGGCACAAAGCAAGCGTCCCAAGAGGTTAGCAGCTGAGTTTCCCACAAAGAGGCGGTTTCGGCCACTGGATCCTGCTGGTCGGGCTGGGAGGCAGACCACGCGGAGCCTTCTCGGTCTCCGCCCCGCCCCCCCCCCCCCCAGCAGGGTCTGGGCCATTAGTGGCTGCAGGGCGGGGCCGGGGGCTGCCTGGGAGAGCAGGGGGGCCATCGATCGCCAGAAGCAATTAATTGTCCAGGTCAAGAGACGGTGAAAGAGATTTGTCACCCGAGGCCCAGGGGATATTCCAGGGACTCCAGCAGCCCAGAGCAGACAGGATGGTTCCCACTGACCTGGTCGGGAGAGGGGTCAGGTCCTTGCACACTTGCTCCCTCGTCCTTTCCTCCCCCTCCCTCTCCTGGCCTCAGGGGCTCAACCCTCCACCGACGCCTTCCCCGTCCTCAACACCAGCCCTGGCCCCGGCCCCGCCCCCCACCGGCTCCTGCCTTCGTGACCTGTGCGTGGGGAGGGGCCACACAGTCCTTCGGGCGGTGCTCACTGCACAGACGGGGACAGTAAGGCCCAGTAAGGGAGCCCAACACAGAGTCCCCGCTGTAAAAGGGTAATAACCAGACTGGCTACAATCAGGCCGGCTAGGGCTCAAACTTCAGCTCTGCCGTTCTGAAAAGCCTGAGGGGTCACCTCGCTTCTCTGAACCTCAGTTTCCCCCTCTATAAAACGGGGATGATGCCGCGGGCTATTTCGTAGGCCGGCACGCAGCACCATTCAAGCTCGGTTCAGGGGCTCAGCTCAAACTTGCCATTGGGGTTGGTCAGGCCAGCTCCCCAGGAGCCAGAGCTCCGCCCCCAATCCCATTCAGATGTCTGTCAACTCGCCCAGCACCTCGGACACCCGCACTCAGCCCCTGAGCCAGGCTGTGATGAGAAGACACGGGCTCCCGTCCCAGCCTCCACAGCAGGACCCGGTGGGAGAATAAGGCTTCATTCATTCACCCACTGGGCTTGGCAGCCGGTCGTCCTGCAGAATAGAAGGGCCCTGACCTACACGCACTCCATCCGGGATCTGGGAGGAGGGAGGGGTTGGTGCAGGGCATGGGCCTCCCCCATCGGCCTCCACTGGCTTTTAGCCCCTTGTTTCTGCACCAAATCCCTCCACGCACACCCAGACACGTGCGGCCGCCCCCTCACAGCCACTGATCCATGTGCAAAACATCAATAAACACGTCCTTCCGTGCCCCAGGTCCACAGATGGGAAAACCGAGGCCCAAGGAAACCAGCAAGGGGGCACCCTCAAACCTGGTTCTTTCTGATGGCTCACATGAGCATGAACTCGGCTCAGCAGGTGTTCAGAAGCCAGGTCACTGGGGCCAGAGGCAGCACTGAGTCAGAGCGAGAAACTCAGCGGAAACTGAAAACAGCCCAGGGCCCCCCTCCCCCGTCCCTTCCCCCACCCTGTGCTCCCCAGAGTGAGCCTCGCTGAATCACAGCACCATGCCCTGTGTTGGAAAGTTCCTGCTACTGTAGACAGGTGGGGGTGGGGGACAAGGGGCGACGAAAAGCTCACCGTGCCTGGGGCCCTCTCAGGGCGCAAGAAAGCGAGCAGCGCTCCGTGCACCCTGCACGTGAACTGGCCCCAGAGCTGCCGGATCCCACCCACGCTCACCCCCAACACGGTGCCCACCCCCCCCCCCCCACACTGCCCCGGGGCCCATCAGCCCCAGAGGAGCGCTGCCCCTCAGGGGTGTCCACGGCTGGAGGGCAGGCTGGCAGGAGAGCGACAGCAGGCACAGACTGCTACCAGATCTCTGGCTGGGCTTAGCCCACGGTGGAGGCCACAGGCCACACACGTCGGGGGCCTCAGGGTCCAGCCCCACGCCCTGCTTCAAGTCCTGGTTCCGCTGCGTCCTAGCTGTGTGACACTGGGCATTTGCTTAACATCTCTGAGCCAGCCCCTTGCCTGTGAAATGGAAACTCTCGCCTCATGGGGACTGACGAACAGACTCATAGGGCACCTGGCAGACGGGAGGAGCTCAGCAAGCACCTATCTTTCTCAGTTCCCGAATTGTGTGTGTTTCTCTCTTGAGGTGACATGCACGGAACGTCAAAGTGAACAATTCAGTGCCACCGATGACATTCACAATGTGGTGCAACCACAACCCCCATCTAGTTCCAAAACACTTCCCGGACCTCAAAGGAAAGGAAAGCCCCGACCCGTGAGCCGTCACGCGTTCCCCAGCCCCCCACAACCACTCCTCGGCCCCTCTCTCTACAAGTCTGCTCGTTCTGGACATTTCCTACCAACGAAATCACACACTACGTGGCCTTTTGTGTCCGGCTTCTCTCACGTAGACGTTTTCAAGATTCGTCCGCGTTAGACACGCATCAGCACTCCATTCCCTGTGATGGCTGAACAGTATTCATCGATAGATCAAAAATATACTTCTTTAAGTTTATGTATCTTGGAGGGAGAGAGAGTGAGAGCAGGGGAGGGGCAGAGGGGGAGAGACGGAGATAGAATCCCAAGCAGGCTCTGCACTGCCGGCGTGGAGCCCGACCCCGGGCTTGAACTCCCGAACTGTGAGATCGTGACCTGGGCCCAAATCAAGAGTCGGATGCTTCACCAACTGAGCTACCCAGGCACTCCAGTTTTAAAACAAGAAAAATAAACGCAATAATACAGAAGTGCAACATACGGTACGTAAACACACACACACACGTAGACATGAAATATTTAAAACCTTGTAACATTATAAAAGAACTAACCATAAGGACTGTGGTGATGTAGAATCTGGTCAGTGGGAGGAGCCAGCTGGCAGGAGGGGAAGGGACCTCGGGGCCCCAGAGCTGACGTCCCCTCCCTTTGGGGCCTTCCCTGCTCAAAACTTCAGGTCTTCCTGGCCCAGGCCCGACGGTGTTGTGCAACCATGAGCCAACTCCTCACCTGCTCTGGGCCTCGGCCTTCCCATCTGTAAACAGGGGCCACCGGACAGGATGCTCTCAGCCCCGGGGAGAGAAGAGGCTACAGGAGCCAGACTACGGGCACCCTACAGGTGTGGGACATGTCACCCAGGGAGGCAGACGGCCACCCTGTGCTGGTGACAGAAACTGACAAGCGGCTCTGGGATGCCTAGGCACCCTGCCCAGGGACACACTCTGGGCCACAGAGACGTGGGCACAGCATGAAAAGGGGACCTCGGTTGGCCCCGCCCCCCCGCCCAGAGCACAACCCAGATGCTGGGTTCCTGGGGCCCCGATGCCAGGTTCTTGCACTTGGACGCTCGGGCCGGATGGTTCTTCCCCGTGGGGGCTGCTCTGTGTGCGGCATCTCCAGCCCCTGCCCACGATGCCTGCGGCACTCCCCCAGCCGCTGCCCCGCCGGGTTAACAACCGGAAGTACCTTCAGACATTGCCAAACGAACCCTGGAGCCAGCATCACCCCGCTGACCCCCATCCGCACCCGGACTCCTCACGAGCCTCCCTCCCTGGGCAGGAAGCAGCAGGCACTGGTCTGGCCGGTTCCAGACACAGTGGAAGGCGCTGAGGGACAAGGGCCTTGTGTCCAGCACCCACCCTCCCCCTTCCCCCAGGCCAGGCCCACGGAGACCTGGCCCAGCCAGGCCCCATCTCGCTGCCAAGGGACCCATCCGGCCACCCACACAAACTGACCGAGCCCCTACAATGGGGGCCCAGCAGCGGACAAGACAGACGCAGCTCCTGCTGCCTGCAAAGTGACCTTTGGTGTGGGAAGGCCACCAAAACACAGGGGAATCAATCCACTGGGGGACTTCACACAGCAAGTGGGGTGTGAGCAAGGAGGGAGCATGCCAGGCAGGGGGGCGAGAAGGGCGGTGAAGGCAGCAGGACCCACGCAGGCCTTGGGGCCCCTGGGTTTATTCTCCAAGGGGGAGGCAGGGCCCGGACCGCCGGGCACCGAAGAGTGTCCTCCTTCAGACAGGGTCCCTCTGGCTGCAGCACAGGGGACAGACCTCAGGGACAAGAATGGATTCAGAGCCCGGGAAGAGGCTAGAGCACACATCCAAGCCAGATGGCGGCAGAGGGGGGCGGATCACAGTGCCCAGTCGGGCATCTCCGTCTTTTGTTTGTTTGTTTTAAGTTCATTTCTTTATTTTGAGAGAGAGGGGGGGAAAAAAAAAAAGAGTGAGCTTGTGTGAGCAGGGGAGGGGCGCAGAGAGAAGGAGAGAGAGAGAATCCCAAGCAGGCTTCATGCTGTCCGTCACAGAGCCCGATGTGGGGCTCGATCCCACGAACTGTGGGACCATGACCTGAGCTGAATGAAATCAAGAGTCGGACGCTTCACCGACTGAGCCACCCGGGCGCCCCTGTTTTTGTCGTCACTGATACGAAAGCAGGGAGGGTCTCCAGGGCAATTAGCATCGTCACCATGATTGCAGAAAGAGCCCGGAAGAAAGTGGCCCAGCCAACAAACAGCACAGGACTGCTCTGACTGTCACCGTGTTCGAGAGGCACCGTCCCCACCGCGAATGTCTCAGAAACGTACAGGGAGGATGCTGGCTGTCCTTGGTCGGGCCCTCGGCCAGCGAAACGGGCCCACGCCATGAAAGTCACCCTCCCCACTCAATTTTCAAATGACCTGGCCATTTAAAAAACCTACCAGAACCAATCCAAATACTAGCTGGTTTAAAAAAAAAAAAAAAAAGTCACTTTCATGTGTTTCCAGTACTGAAACCCTTCTGATCTCACTTCTCTCGAATCTGCACTTACTCATTCTGAGAGGGACACAGCAGTTCCTTACTTTTATTTCCCTTTATACTACAATTGGGGCATCACACGGATTTTTCGTGTTGTTGTTGTTAAACTCTGTGTAAAGTCAAGGCTGCATGAAGGAGGCGTTTCAGTGCCTAAGAGCAAAAGGGAATTTTTCCGTGGACATGCTGTAAATATTGTTGCGGGGGGGGGGGGGGGGGGGAGGGGGAGGCGGGGTTCTGTGTGGCCCTGGGAAAGTTAACTGACCTCTCTGAGCTGTAGCTGTTTGCCTGTAACTGGGGGAAAGTGATCATCACCGCTAGCTCATGAGATTGAAAGGGTCAAATGAAAGGCTGTGGCGTGGGCTTTGCCACTATTAGCCCAGCATCAAAAGCACGCAGTCCTAACCCGCAGCTGAAGGGGGCTGAAGGCAGGTGAGGGCAAAAGCCCCCAGCGCAGGCCCCAGCGGGGCAAAGAGTGGCGGATAAAATCCTGAACTCCCTGCCTGGGCCAGGTGGCTCCTCGCCTGGCTTTCATGTCTAGGAGATAAGCTGCCTGCTCAAGTTCACGTTCGGATCAAATGAACCCACTTAATCGCCTTAGGGATCTCCACTGAGCCGGCTCCTTATAGGCCTGGGGGGGAGGGCGGCCGAGCTCCCTTCCACCGAAACCCCCACCCACATGGCCAGGCACAGAGGGGACGCCGTGGACGCTCCACCCGCACACCCCACTCCTGCCCAGCTGGCTGCGATGACCCAAGGGCAGATGCCTGCACACTGGCCTGCAGCGTCTGTGCTCCCCGTCACAAAGCACACGCTGTGTGCGTGTGCCTGAGCAAAGAACTCGCTAATCCCCATGGCAACCCACGAGGTTAAGTGCTACCACAAACACCACTCTCCGGATGGGGAAACTGAGAGCTAGAAAGGAAACAGCCAGCCCGAGGTGACGGGGCTCCTCAGAGGGTCACCTGCAACCCTCAGGACAACCTTGGCCCCATTTCACAGAGGGGGAGACCAAGGGAGGAACGGGCCTTGAGTCACCACCATGTCCCAGTGCCAAGCAGGGGCGAGAAGGAGGCCACATGCCCGCCTTGTTCCCGGACGAGTCCCAGCACCTAGGACAGGTCCCAGCACACAGTAGGTATTTCACGAAAGCATCCGAATGAGGAAAAACTACACGTTGGACACAGACGCCAAGGAAAACCCTCCTGGGGTCTCTGTGCCTTCCAGACAGTCCTCTCTGAGGCCCCGTCATGTGCCACAGGGGTCCTGGGGGGAGGGGGTGACTGTGCCCCCCAGAAGTCATTTCCGGCTGCCCAATGGGTGGGGAGTATCACCGACTGCCTGGGTCGAGACCAAAGATGCTGTTAGACACCTTCTGATGAACAGGACAGCCCCTGTAGGTCAGAACCCCACCGTACCGCATGGCTTCAAGCACCAATTGAGCACCTGCTGTGTACCCGGCTGCACAAAAACCCTGCAAGGAGGCAAGGCCACAGGGCTCTGAGGGGAGACGTTCCACGGGCCGTGTCACACGGCTACTGCAGGGCAGCGGCGGGACCCAGATCCGGCTGATGTAAAGCCCCACCCTGAGCCGCCAAATCCCTGCCCGACCCATGAGGATTCTGGCCTCTAAGAGTAGGGGCCGCAGAACCCAAATATTTCACCGCTCTCTCGCCCCACGGTCGCTTCAGGGCAGCAGAGATCAGAGCTGGCCCTTTTCATCAAAACCCACATACGCCAAAATGCCGACGCTCTCTCTCCGGGGTGGTGGCAATGCAGTCGGATTTTTTTACGTGCAGGCTTTTTGTGTTTTTAATTCTCCAACTCAGAGAGGACACATTTGTTCTGCTTCTAAAAATCAAAAGGCTTTTTTGCAAGGCAGCTATTAAACCACATGCCCCACCCAAGGGCTTGGCCGTAGGGGGGGGCCCACACCCCAAAGCAGAGAGGGTCGGCCGGTCCAGCCCCCCGGGCAGAGCCTGCTGGCAACGTCGGGAGGAGCCACCGGCCAGCGATTTCGCTCCCGGGAATACACAGAGGAGACAAGACGCACGTAAGCACCCAGAGGCCCTCGGAGAAGGTTCAAACTCTGCGATCACCCCAAGCGGCATCTCCAGAGAATACACACCAGTCGTACGTCACGTATCCCCAAGACAAAATACTAATCCATCACCTAGATCTAACTGCAGCAACACACTACAAAATCATCATTTTAAAAAATTACAGTAAGAGGCACCTGGGTGTCTCCGTCAGTTGAGCGTCCGACTCTTGATTTCCGCTCAGGTCATGATCTCACAGCTTGTGGAGCTCAAGACCCGCATCAGGCTCTGCGTGGACAGCATGGAACCTGCTTGGGATTCTCTCTGCCCCTCCTCTGCTCGTGCTGTCTCTCTCTCTCTCTCTCTCTCTCTCTCTCTCTCTCTCTCTAAAAATAAATAAACATCAGGGCCGCTGGGTGGCTCAGTTGGTTAAGCATCCAACTTCGACTCAAGTCATGATCTCGCAGTTCGAGGGTTCAAGCCCCGCGTCGGGTTCTGTGCTGACAGCTCAGAGCCTGGAACCCGCTTCAGATTCTGTGTCTGTCTGTCTCTCTCTCTCTGCCCCTCCCCCGCTCACACTCAGTCTCTCTACCTCCCTCTCTTCCCTCTCTCAAAAATAAACATTAGGGGCGCCTGGGTGGCTCAGTTGGTTAAGCGGCCGACTCCGGCTCGGGTCATGATCTCACGGTCCGTGAGTTCGAGCCCCGAGTCGGGCTCTGTGCTGACAGCTCAGAGCCTGGAGCCTGTTTCAGATTCTGTGTCTCCCTCTCTCTGACCCTTCCCCGTTCATGCTCTGTCTCTGTCTCAAAAATAAATAAATGTTAAAAAAAAATTGTTTAATAAAAAAAATAAATAAAAATAAACATTAAACATAAATAAGAAAAAACATTTAAAAACAAATACAATAAACATCAAAAAATTAATTATAATAATAGTAATAATTACAGCTATACGGCTTTCAATGCCTTAAAACACTTCTAGAATGCAGGTCGTGTTTTGACCCCCATTTTACATATAGGGAAACTGAGGCACAGAGGGCTGCAATACCATGCCCGAAGCCTCACAGCTGGTAACAGGTCATGGGGGGATGGGAACCCACACCATCAAAATCCCTGCTTGCAGCCACGTGCTCTGCCGCCTGTCTAAGCAAGGACAGGAAATTACTAGGTGCAATTCTATAAAAACTGTCGATATTCGACCGCTTTTGACCTACAAAACCGGCAGAGTCCACACCTTAATAGCAAACTGCAGACAGAGCGTGCACACAGAGAAACACATCCGCGTGCATTTTTCCAGCCCAGAGACGAGCTAGGGCCCCAGGCCGTGCAGGGATCCACACAGAGGCCAGCAGAAGCATGAGTGCATGGCTAGTTGAGAGGTGGTGGCCTCCAGGGAGAGGACTCGGGTGACCAGAGAGTCACCTGCAATTTTTTTTTTTTTTTTTTAAGAAAAGGCAGCCAGCCACCTTAGCCAGCAGCCCTGAGCCCGGCCTCTTCAACCAAGGCTGGCTGGCACATTCCCACCCTCTCCCCTTTCCCTGACAGCTTCTCTGCCCCCTCGACCCCACACAGCCCATCCGCGAGCAGCAGGTCCCCAGGGCCTGCTCTCTGGAGCCACTGCGGGCAGGAGAAGCTCTCCCCACCTAAGGATCTGGTTTCATTTAATTGCAGGCTTCAGGTTTCTGGACGCAGGCCCAGAGGCCTTCAGGGCCAGAGGTGTGGGCCATTTTCTTCCTCTTTTCAATAAAGCCGGGAAGGAAGCAGCGTGTGGTGTCACTTGTCTGCTCCGAGAATCTGAAACACCTGTCCCTTGGGAGACCCCACCCAGAAGAATCGTCCACGGCTCGTCACGGGTTGGCAGACAGGCTGGGGACCTATTTTTTTTCTGGCCATCACTGGGGCCAAATACCCTCACTGGATTTGAAGGAATTAAGAAACACACACACACACACACACACACACACACACACACACACAAGCCAGCAAACCTGCCCTCCCCCGCCCCAAAGCTTCCGAAGGGCCATGTCTCTGCCTCCAGTCCTTTTTTGCGTTCCATTTTTTCCCTAGCATGGCGCTTGGCAGTTTGCAGTCCCCTCTCCTGGTGCCAAGCCCCTCACCCATGGCCCCAGGTCAAGGCCCAGACCCTGAGCAGTCACCCGACTCCCAAGGTCACTGGCTGCAGCAGTGGAGACACAGCAGCATCGAAACGAGCACGATGCTCCCGGCTGCTGGTCCTCAGGGAAGATGCAAGGCTGTGTGTGAGTTTCCTCCTGCTGCCGTAGTCGACGGCCATGGACGTGGCCGGCTCCAGACAGCATGCAATTTATTATCACAGTTCTGGAGGTCAGCAGTCCGACCCGGATCTGACAGGAGCTAAAAGCCAAGGTGTGGGCAGGGCTGTGCTCCTCCTGGAGGCTCCGCGGGAGAGTTCGTTCCCGCATTCCTTGGCTCCGTGCCCCCTCCTTCGACCTCAAAGCCAGCAGGATGGCGTGTCCGCAAATCTCTGTGACTCTGAGCTCCTGCTTCCTCCACATAAGGACCCTTGCGATTAGTTAGAGCCCACCAGGATTATCGGGGATAACTTCCCATCCCAAGGTCAGCTGCTTACTAGCCTTAATCTCAGCCACATACTTAATTCCCCTTCGCGGGGTGACGAGTCGCCGTCCCCAGGACACGGGCAACTTCGGGAGAAGCCCTCATTCTCCTTACCACAGGCCCCAAATACCTCTGAGCCTCGAGGAGACTGCTCCTACAGCCCACCCCCACAAGCCCTGAACTCCAAAAGGCAACTGCCGGGGCCTCATGACTCCGTCTCTCCGCTCCCGCAGCATGAGCAGGCATATGCCCAGCTCTGGTCACCGGTACGGTGAACACACACAGGGTGTGGAGTCCAGCCTCTGATGAAAATGTGAACCAGGCAGAGTCCTGTGGCTTATCAGCAGACACTTCCCTGTCTGAGATGACAGCAAATAATGCAAATAACTCGGCAATCGATATGCCTAGGCAAGGTTTATTTCTCTTTTTTTGGACCGGTCACCAGTGGCCCCATTGCACATCCCACAATCCAGCAAGATCGCTCGCAGGGAAGCTTCCCTGCGGAAACCTATACTTATCCACGTTCAGGCTCTCCAGGCCAAGAACGGTGCGGGCATCAACAAGGCACATGACCTCCGTGGAAGGGGAAGGCTTCCCAAGGTCCAGCTGACCCGCAGCAGGGCACTTGTGCTCGAAAAACGTCCAGGGGATCTGGCCATCTTGGCCTTCACCACGCAGCTGGCGTCGGCCAGAACCCGGGGTAGGGTGGTCAGCGGGGACTGTGCCCAGCAGCAAAGCCACTCGGGACATCCCCGGTGCGGGCCAGCACCCTCCCCCCGACGGCTGCCACCCCCTGTCCAGCAGCCAGGGCCCCCGGGGACCTGACGGTCCAGAGAAGGACCAGATGAGCCCCACCCCCTAACAACATTAACAATATTAACCGTGAAAATACAAAAGGTGAAAGAGGGCAGGCTGAAATGGCTCTTCCCTGCTTGAAAGCCTTGCGTGTCTCTCTCCTGCCGGGAAATCCGAGGAGTTACACAGAGGCCCAGAGAGGCACGGGAACCCAGCAGCCGAGATGGGTCTCAAATGCCCAGTGCCCACCCCACGGCCCGTGTCCCAGTCCAGGATCCTCGGGGCAGCCCCGTCTCCTCACGTCCCCCCACACCCAGCTAGACAGGTCCCGCGTCCCCTCCCCAGATTCCCCGGATATCCCCCCCCCCACTAGCCCCCCCCACCTCCAAGGCAAAACCCATCCGCAGCCCCCTTCAAAGTCAAAGCACCCACCCTCCCCTCCGCCCCTCCCAGGCCACCATCCTGACACACCCTGAAGACACTCTTTACAGCACAGGAAGCACAGAGGCGTCCCGAACACACGGCCAGGGGGCTCAGGGGCACAGAGAGGGCAACGAGGGCCCAAAGGTCACACAGCAGACCTGCAGCACAAGGCTCGGGGTGCACACACGCCTCCGCCCTGGTGTGCCCAACGGGAGAGGGATGGTTCTGTGGCAAGGGGGCAGCGGCTGGGCCCAGGAGCCACGGGATGCAGCTTCCTGCCCACTGCTGTGCTGCGGCTGCCATTTATAGTCCACACGGCGGGCTCAGCTTCCTGCACGGCAGAGCCGGCCACGGCCCAGGAGCCTGCGAGGGTGACCCCGAGGGGGACAGGGCGGGCGGGGGCAGAGAGGGGAGCAGAGACGCCCAGGGCTCCGTACACGGTGGCCCCAGGCCACCCCCCACAGACCCACAGTCCAAGGGAAAGGGAGGCCCAGGGAGAGGCCAGCCCCCCCTGTGACGACCACCCACCGAGGAAGGCACTTACGAGCTGTGTGCCCTGAACCAAAGACACGGCCACCCTGTGCCTCAGTTTCCCCATCATGAAAAGGGGGAAGAACGGTTCTGGCCACGTGGAGTTAGTATGGGGTTTAAATGATCTACCATAACACGGGCGCTCGGTGAGCACACCCGTCTCGCCAGCCAGCTCAGGGCCTTTTTCCCAAGCACCCCGGCCCGGCCCAGCCCTGCCCAGAGACCAGACACACCCCAGATGGTGGGGAGGGAGCTGACGTCCACACTTGTCTACAACAGGTCATCAGAGGTCACCCCCAACACCCTAACTCACCCCACTCCCCCATGAGGCAGGAAATATAGCTACCCCCATTTTATAGATGCAGAAACTGAGGCACCAGGGCGAAAGAAGAACTCTGCTCAAGAAAAGGAGGAGGAGTCCTCAGGTCCTGGGTTTCCTGGAGTTAATGAGTCTCTCTCCTCACTCACCGGACAGCAGGTATGTCCCAAAGGCCCCAGAATCCACCTAAAGGCTGCCTGTGCCTAGTTTGCGCCCCTGCAGAGCTCCCTTCCTGGGAAGGGGGCGTGGCAGGGCGCACGAGCCAGAAAGGAACCACCTCAGGCCACAGTAGTACCCAGAGGCCGCCTACTCATGGAACACAGGCTTTAGGTGCCCCAGGCACCCGGGGTCGTCTGGCTGTGATGTCCCAACCTTGCTCCAAAAACATGGCACAGAGAATATCCATTCAGCAAACCGAAAATGCCAACAGCACACGTGCTGAGCTGGCCGAGGTCTCTCTCTGCGCTCTCACCAAGAGAAGGCAGCAAGCCCTCGCAAGGATGACCTCGCTCAACCCCTCAGCAGCTTCCAGGGACAAGTCGCCGGACTGTGCCCATTTTATGGGTGGGGAAACTGAGGTTGACTTCTTATTATCCCAAACCCCAGGCACCTAGCTCTGCTCTGCAGAACTCACAGTTCTACAGATATCAGCAGGGTGGTTCCCTCCAGAGACAAGGGGCGGAGCGGGGGTGGCTCCATGAAGCTCCCAGCCCATAATCCTCAGCCCTCTAGCCTCAGAGACCCATCACTCCAATCTCTGCCCCGTCTTCACGAGGCCTGCTCCTCTCTCCCATCAGGACTCCTGGGCGGCTCAGTCGGTTAAGCATCCGACTCTTGATCTCGGCTCAGGTCGTGATCTCAGTTCGTGGGTTCAAGCCCTACATCAGGCTCTGAGCTGACAGTGTGGAGCCTGCTTGGGATCTTCTCTCTCCCTCTCTCTCTGCCCCGCCCCCATGCGCTCCTGTGTGTGTGTGTGCGTGTGTGTGGGTCTCACTAAAAAAATGACACCCATCATGTTAGATTTGGGGCCCACCCGTCTCCCGCATGGCCTCATCCTACATTATTACACCTGCAACAACCCTATTTCCACACGAGGCCCCATCCTGAAGTTCTGGCGGAACATGACTTTGGGGGACACCATTCGACCCAGTACGATGGCCTCGATGGGGTGCAGGGAGCAGAGACGGGGAAAGTGAAAATACCTGAAACCGTTCCGTAGGAGAGAGGGAGGGCCGGGGGGCGGGTGAAAGTGGGCAGCTGCCCACCCCCTGCTTACATGCCCCCCGACACCGGGTCACAGGAACCACCCACGAGCCACCCGCACAGCCACTGCCCACCAGAACCCCACCAGGTGAGCCTGGCCCCAGGCCTCGGGACCCTGAAGGGGGCCCCTGATTCCTGCCGGGCACGGCTCCAGGCCAGCAGCCTGGGGGACAAGCCACGTGGAGCCCTGGGGTAGTGTGTCCCCGGCTCCCCACCTCGGCCGGCAGGCTTGCCTCCTCGTTAGCCTAACGAGCAGAGCCCGTGCCAGGCGGTTGCCATGGCCACCGAGTCACCACCGCGGCACCGGGCGATGCTCCCAGAGGGTCCGCGGCGGGCACAGGGGTTCAGCGTGAGGACAAGCAGGGGCCTCCGGGGCAAACCCTCTCCGTGGGGCCCGCTGCGCCCCCTCCGGCCTGGCCTCCAGGCCTTGACTGCCAGTGTCTCCCAGAGAGGCCCCCGGGGCCACAAAGAAAAATCCACACCCCCCCCCCAAATCCACACCCCTCCCCCGCAAGCCCTCCAGCCCTGCCTGGCCAGAGCGCCCCCACCACCACCACCACGAAGCACACAGCGATGCTGGAGGCCCGCCCGGGGGAGGTCAGAGGTCCGCAGGCGCCTGGGCAGACAGGCCTCCAAGGCAGTGAAACGTGCTGGGAAGTCCTTCTGGGCTCTGAGTAAGGTCAGGGCACAGTACCGCTGGGGCCCCCCTGCAGCTGCGTGCAGAGCGGGGGGCAGGACGGCTGCCGGGGGACCAGGGAGGAAGCTGCTACCAACGTGACGGGTGGGCCACCAAACGAGAGGGCAGCCTGGGAGACCCCGGGGTCTCTGGCCCATGCCCCACACCCCAGGAGGAGGGTCTGAGTGAGGAAGGACCTGGGCCCAGTTTGGGACACCTTGGGTCTGAGGCCCCTTAGGGACATCTATGAGCCACTGGCAGGAAGCCGCTGGATCCACCTGCCTGGTCGCGGGCTCCCTGGGTGCACGAGCCGAGGACAGGAGGGAGAGGGCAGGCCTCGGCCTCAGATGGCCCCTCAGCCCCCACTCTGCTTTACCACGTTCGGTGACGATGTGTGTCATTCGTCACCCCATTTCGCTGGTGGGTAAACTGAGGAGCTGTGCGCAGAGGCTCCGTTTCTCGTCCAAGTCACATCACATAGCCAGCAAGAGGCACACGGGGGACTCAGAGCCGTGGGCCAATCCCGGGAGATGGGAGGCAGAGAGGCTCAGCCACTGGACCCACAGGAGGGACTGAGCCCCCGGGAGCCTCCGACCCTCCCGGTCCCCCCCCCCCCCCCCCCCCCCCCCCCCCCCCGCCCCGGCACATGCACACACACGCAGGCGCCTGGCCTCCCGGTCTCATCTAATCCCTACAACCCACCCTCCAGTTTACTCTTTCCCCCACTCCTTTCCCCAGCACAAAGAAACATCCCAGGGTCAGCAGGAGAAAGCAGGGGCGTCGGAAAGGGTCAGCAGGGCCAGGAGGCTGGAACCGATGCCCTAGGGGACGGGACGGCCACACCAACATTCTGAGACCCCTGGGCCCCGGGGCGCCAGATCCGGAAGAGACAGAAGCCACACTCGACCCGGGGGTTGTGAGCAGGATACCTGCTCCGCTCCGGGGCCTTCCCTGGGGCCTCCAGCGAGGACCCCTATTGTCACCTTCCCAAATCCAACCTAACATGCACATCCGAAGATCCCGGTTATCGCCCAGGGTCTGATTTTAGTTAAGACACTCCACAGGGCCAGGCCTTGGTCTCCTCTTGGGACCGTGAGTCAGGAGGCTGCAGGGTGTAAGCTCCCCAGGTGGGGGACCCAGCACCCCCCAGACACACACGGGGGCCCAGGCATGAAAGTATCTCGTAGAGAGTTTTCCTTCTCTTCACGCCCCCTGCCTGCCCCAGCGTGCCCCTCAAGAGCTGAGACAACTTTCAGGAATGCGTGTGGTTGAGATGATATCACAGAGCAAGGTCAGGGCAGACAGCAAAAGTAGGCTGAAACTACTAAACTCAGGATGAGGTGGGTAAAACAAAAATACAGACCAGACCAGACTGCTGAACGCAGGCTGCAAATCTGGCTCCGAGTTTCCTGACGGCCAAAGCAAAGAGGGAAACAAGGTGGGGAGTAAGTGGCTTTCCCAAAATTGTGAAAACGATACGGCACCACACAAAAGGAGCTCCAGCAACCAGCCAGCACTGCCACGGCCATGATTACGGTCTCAGGCATCACCTACATCAGTCCAGGCTGCCCGCTGCCTTAACGGCCCCTCTTTCCTGCCGAGTCCTACAACCGCAAATTATGACCATGAGTATCAGCATCCCTTGGCCGGTGACCCAGGCCAACAGGAGGGGTTTTAGGGCCTGCATGCTGTGACTCTTAAACTCCTCCCTGGGCCCCAGTTTCAAAAACAGTCAAAACCCCAGAAGGTCAAGGCTGACGTTAAAAAGAACAAAGTAGCTCTCTACCAGGGGTGAGGCCTTGCACGCCTTCAGGCCTCTGTCACAAAGCCTGGACTTTTCCTTTGCAGCCTGAAAACAGCCTCAGACGACACATTAATGAACGGGCATGGCGGGTTCCAATAAAACTTTATTATGGACACGGAAATTCGGATTTCTTACATTTCTACAGGTCACAAAATATTATCCTCTTTTTATGTCTTTTTTTTCCGCCATTAAAAAACGCAAACACCCTTCTTAGCTGGCACACCATAGAAAGACAGGAGGCGGGCTCGCTTTGGCCTGCGGGCCTCCGGAATAAGCTCCAAGATATGTTATAATTTAGGGGAAAAAAGCAAAATGCGAATAGGGTGTGAGAAATGCGAACAGGGTTCATTTAAGGCAGGCAGAGGGCCAGACTCTCTGAGGGGAAACTCTACCTGTCTGCCTGCCTCAGGGGACAGAAGCTGTGAACTGTTTTAACTGTTTCTCTTAATAAAAAAATACTTTCTTTTTTTTAAAAGATTTTATTGTTAAAAGTAACCTCTACAGACAAAGTGGGGCTCGAACTCACAACCATGAGACCAAGAGTCCTATGCTCCCCGGACTGAGCCAGCCAAGTGCCCCAAAATTACTTTTTTTTTTTTAATGTTTGTTTGTTTGTTTGGAGAGAAAGCACGCAGGGGAGGGGGAGAGGGAGAGAGAGAGAGAGAGAGAGAGAGAGAGAGAGAATCCCAAGCAGGCTCTGAGCTGCGGAGCCCAAACTCTCAAACCGTGAGATCAGGACCTGGGCCAAGGTGAACAGTCAGAAGTTCAGCGGACTGAGCCACCCAGGCGCTCCCCCAAAATTACCTTTTATAAAGCGCAACGTGGGTGGCAAAGAGTCTTGAGTGCCTCACTTTTTAGTTTCCCATATTTTTCAACTGACAACATCATGCGCCCCAAAAGCTCTTCCAGTTGTTACAGAACGCGTTAATTCTTCGAAAAAAATACGGACCGGGAACGCTTATGGACAGCAGGCCTCGGTGTCTCTGCACCGGTGAAAACAAAGGGGGCCGGACCATCCCGTCCGCGAGCCCAGTCAGGTCTGAGGCCCAAGCCGCCCCGCTCAGCACTCAGGAGGGAGGACTGCACCCTGATCTGCACAGACCTGCAGCTGGCTCGTGGGCTCGAGAAGGGGCAGCCAGGGAAGGAAGTGGGGCAGGGGCACCAGGCTCACTGCCTGTCGGCCCAGAAGAAGAGGTCTGAAAACTGGCGTTGGGCCCGGAGTCCACAGAGAAGGCAAGACACCGAAACCACGCAGCCCAAAGGGCCCCGCGGCGACGGGCCACACGAGGCTGTTGATTAAAATTAGGTAAAAAGTGGAATATTCCATTCCTCGCGTACAGTCACTTCAAGGGCTCGGTGCCGCGTGCGGCTACAGCTATGGTGTCGGGACAGGGCAGGTCTAGAACGAGCCCCCCATTTCAGAAAGGTTGACTGGCCAGAGCCGCCCCCCAGGCCGGTAGGGACAGGAAGGGGACGGCGAGACCAGGAGCACGGGCGGGAGGAAGAGGACGGAGGTGGAGGGGGTGGGGTCGGCACTGGGGTCAGCCCCGGGCTGTCCGGGAAACAGGGCCGAAGAAGGGGGGCTGGGTGCCCCAAGATCTGACAGTGCCACGCTGGCACCAGCCAGAGAGACAAGATACGCGGACAAGGGAAAAATCCGATGCTAAGAGCCAAGCCCTGCTCCCAGGCGCGGACTCTGACTCGATCATCCAGCCCCGAGCCGTCCGATTAGGCAGCCATCAGCCACAGCCACATGTGCCTATTTAAATTTAAGTTAATTAAAATGAAATAAAATTACCCGTTCGGTCGAGCGCTCGCCACATTTCAGGAGCTCAAGGGCCACATGTGCCCGCTGGCTACAGGCTGTGCGGGCCTAGAACACTCTCCTCCATGGCAGGAAGTTGGCTGGACAGTGTGGTTCCACACTATCCTCAGCCGTGGGCGTTATTTCCTACCCCCAATGCCTTTCGGGATAAGGAAACTGAGGCCAGAAGGCCAGAGACTTCACTCAAGTTATTAGGTGACGGAAGCAGGATTCGAACCCACGTCTGACTTCAAAGGAGCCCTTTCTGGAACTTGCCCCCCCCCCCCGTGAAGAGGAAGCCCAGCCCCCCCCCCGGGGGCCCCCCCCCCCCGCCCCGATCCCCTGTGCCAGCCCTCCCCACCCCCCAACTCTCCAGGCTGCCCAAGCCCTCCAAAACCACCCTGGCACTGGGTGATCACAGGCAGAATGGAAAACCTCAACCTTCGGGGGCAGAGCACATCTGTCAATCACATCAACCGGTCAACCCGAGTCTCTGGAAAGCCAGCCTCAGGGCTCTACAGGGAAGCATTCACACTCCAGCAGGGTGAGCCAACGTAGCTATAGGTCTTGTGACACCATCAGGTCCTCGCAGCACTAAAGTCAGAAGTATCACCACCACCACCACCACCACCACCACCGTCATCGTGCCCATTTTACAGATGAGCAAACTGAGGCCCAGAGAAGATAAGCGACTTGCCCAGAGTCAGGCGGCTGAAAATCCGCAGAGCCGAACATCAAACCCAATGCTCACGCTTCCTGCCCCTCAGTCCTCTCCACTCCCCCAACCGGCAGTGAGCGATGTGCCCATTTTACAGACCAGAGCACCCAAACTCTGAGAGCCAGGACCACCCCCTGGGCACACTGCTCGCACACAGCTGAGTCGGGATTTGAACTCACCCGAACCTGCAGCGCTAAACCGGCTGCCGCAGTGAGGCATCAAGGACCAAAGGCGGCCGGTCTGTCCTCTACTGTTCGCTGAAGAGGATCCTTTACGGATCTATGAACCCAAAGAGCCTTCCTCCCAGGGCTTGCCTGAGCCCAAACAATGAACAATGATGACGGTTTTGGTCACTGTAAGCAAAAGTCACGCACCTGTGTGACCTTGGGCTGGCCTGGCCCCTCTGGCCTGTGCCTTCATCTGCAGCAAGGGGGAAAGTTGCCTTCCACACCCAGACCTCTCCAAGCCTCCTGCCATGAAAAGACCCCAGCCACCAGCCGGCGTGCGCCAGCCTGCGGAAACTCCAGGCCACCGCCCTCCTCTGCTGCCACTTTCTGAAGCCCCGTTATCCGCCCTGCTAAATAATTCAAAGCCATGTTTTCGTTTCGAAATAAACAGCCGCCAAAGCGAATGCCAAATTTGCATGAATGTTTAAGTTAAAATGAGACTTCAAAGAAATGCCAGGCCTGCCCCAGCCACTCCCCCCCCCCCAAATCTTGGGGAGAACAAGTTACTCAAGTCTCCGGCCCCCCTGGGGCAAAGATCTATAGGTGTCGCTCCAATAAGTAACAGAATTTCTTTCTTGCTAACGTGGGCGCCAGCTCCACACCTCGGGTCTGCAGCACGCCCTTGCATGATGGTGAGTAATCAATCCCGGGTCTTAATCCTCGGTTCCACATCCAAAAGCGTGTGACCTTGGGCAAGTCACCAAACCTCTCTGTGCCTCAATTTCACCACCTATAAAATGGGATACTAACAGCACTGACCTCACGGAGGGGTCACCCAGAGGGAATGAGCGGCTTCCGGTGGAGCAGAGCCTGGCACGCTGTGCTGGCTGCTTTGTTACTGTGTTAAAATACAGCTTCTCCAAGAGCAGGAGCCCACTTGACCGGGATAAAATCCCTTCCGGGCCCCCAAGGATCCTCAAAGGATGCCAGCTGACCTTTCCTAAGCACCTCGTGCGTCCCTGGGGACCACACACACACACACACACACACACACACACACACACCCCCACTCGTGGGTCAAGGCTTCTAAGATGACAGCCCTCCCCAGCTCCCCTCCTGGCACCTTCCCCTGGGCGCCTGGGGCAGGAATTACCAGCTCCAGCAAGCTGTTCCCTTCAGAGGTGTCACCTGGGAAGGCTGCTGTTGGCGTCTGAGACATGAAAAGGAAACAGAGGAGGAGGGAAAAACAGACACAAATAAAAGCTCTCAACCCTCTCTTGTTCAGAGGCGGTGAGGGCCATGGGGGGGTTTCATTCAGAGGGCTGAACGAAGGAGAGACCCCAGCTCTCCTGCCTGAGCGTTTCTGCTTCTCAGAGACAGGAGCCCCTGAGGCTGGGTCATGTGTAGGTGGGATCTCCCCCCCCCCCCCCTCCCAAATCTCAAAGTGAACCACCAAGCTCACCCACGGGCCTCAGGTGGGGGGTGGGAACACAGAACACAGAACATGTGCCTGAATGGCAAGGCACTGGGGGAGGGGGGGCAGGACTCCTGGGGCCGCTTTCCAGCGTGCCAGCAGGTCGTACCAGCCTGGCCAACCCCCCACCCCCACGCCTGGAGAACAATCACGCCCTCCCGGCTCGGGGCTTTCATGCAGCTAAATGCGTGTTTGCAGAGCTCTCAAAAATCTTTAGGAGGTGGTACGAGCATTATTAATTGGGGGAAAAGAACGGATTATGCCAAATAAATCCTTCCCACGTGGCCGAACCCTGGCCGGGGGAGGGAGGGGGCGCGCACAGCCCCACGAGGGGTCTCCATCCCTCACGGGGACCTGACAGCCACATTACCATTTACATGGATTTATCAATAGTATCGATCCCGGAGCAAGCATAAATAGCTCGGTGGGAAGAGGCCAGGGCTGGGGCCCCGCTGGGCTCCCGCCCCCACGTCTGGGCACCGCAGACTCCCCGGGCACCCGGCGGCAGCGGCGGTAAATTTCCAAGCAGGGACCAGGCGGGCGGGGAAGCCAGACAGCGCCGGGGACGCCCTCGCGGCTCCGCGCCTGCTCCGGGACCTGCGCGCGCCCCACCGCCGGCTGGGTCTGTGCATCCGCTCAATGGGTTGAAGGCACCACCTGGCTTTCCCCATCCGCACCGGGCGAAACACGGAGGGCGGGGGTGGAAAGAAGGCGCCCTCCCTCCACCAGATCCCCCCTTCCCCAGCCAAAGGCAAGTCGGCCCGTCTCTCAAAATTGCCAGACCGTCGGATTAAAGGCCAAGTTTCAGAACCTGGTAACAACAACAACAACAACAACAACAACAACAACAAAACAGTGGTCACAGTAACATACACACAAATACCTTCTTTGTATGACCTCTCT
>NW_026059645.1:0-5796 GCF_023721935.1 Panthera uncia | reverse complement strand
GGCGGCGGCGGCGGCGGCGGCGGCGGCGGGAGGGGGAGGAGGGGGCGGGGCGGGAGCCCGGGAGGCGGTGGCTCGGCCTCCCCGCTCCCGGCTCCCCGCCCGCACCGACGCGCCCCGGCCCGGCCCCCTCGGGCTCCTTAAAGGGCCCGCGTCGCCTCCCCTGGCCCTGAGCGCACCCACTCGCGCGCGCACTCGTTGCCACACTTACGCGCGCGCGCGCGCGCACACACACACACCCTTACACTTGGGCGCGACGCCGTTTCTTTTTAGCAGCATCCCGGAGGAGGAAGGAGGGGGGAAGCGCCTCCCCATCCCGCCCCCTCCTCCTCCTCCGGTGGGGCTTCGCGCCATCCCTCTCCACCCTAGCCCCAGATACTTAACTGGAATCGCGTTTCAGCTATTAAATTATAACTCAAGAGTGGCGGGTGGATAGGGAGGGGGCGTGCGGGGAGGGCCACACACAGATGCGCAAGGACCCGCGTGGTGGAGCTCACTCTGGGGGCTGCAGCACACAGTAGGGAGCTTAACCCTCACCAGCAGACCGCGGGGCAGCAGATGTGGCCCAGGCGAACTCGGCGCACCGCACACGTGTGCGTAGCCCGGCCATAGGCTCAAATGTCAGATCACCCGCAGATAAACACGGGACACACACACACACACAAGTTCCATAGACGGGCAGGCACGCACACTAGAACGTCCAGTTCATGAGGTCGGGATTTCTGGCTGTTTACACACACAGTAGGGACTCAATAACGTGTTGCTGAGTGAACGCCCATTTGGGGACATCCGAGGACACAAATGCACAGACTAGATGCTGCAAGCCTGTGGTTGGATACACACACACACACCCAGGAGCACACCCTCCTCACAAGCCCAGACCGCACAAGCGTGCAGGGTCACAGACAAGCACACACGTGGACGCTCGGAGACAGGCACAGCTCCAACAAGACCCCCCCCCCCCCCGCCGTCCTGACGATTGTGCGCCCCGGTTTACCCCCTCCCAGGTGGCCCTCCCAAGCTAGGGGAGATCTTTTCAAACAGCAGAGGGCAGTGGGAGCCCCAGGCCTGGAGCCTCCCTCCTCCTCTCCTTTCCCCTAAGATGCTGGAGAGTTTGAATTTTTGTTTTCAGTTCAGCTTTCCTTTTTTGGAGCGACGTCTCAGCAGATTCAGTTCTGCCATCTGCCAACATCTGAGAACCCCCCGGGGGAGTGGGGGATGGCTGCGGTGGGGAGGCGGCCGCGGGCGGTTTCCAGGGGCCCGGGCGTGTCTCCTGCCAGCAGGCAAGGGTTGCCTGACTCCCTGGTAGCAGTTTGTCCTTCTATGCCCCCTCTGGCTGCTAGTTTTCCTTTTATTGGGGGCGGGGGGGGGGGGGGGGGCACCTGGGGCTGACAAAATCTGGGGAAAAGGGAAGTGCATAAAGAGGAACAGTTCAGAGTTTGGAACCAGAGGGGGACGTGGGTCACCGGCCCCCGCCCTCCCCATCCTGGCCCCACCGGCTCCCACTGCTGCCAGCCAGACCATGGGAATCCACAGGCAAAAAGCCAGACCTGCAGAGGAAAGGCCTAGCCCTCCCGAGGGGCCTGGGGAAGGGAGGGCAGGGAGGGCACCGAGGCAACTGGGAAGCCCTCCTCAGCCACCCTCCCTGCCCCCCAGTGTCACCTGGGAACGCTCCCGAGATTTGCATCTCAATGAGATCTGCTCCGGGATTTGGCAACGGAGGCGAGGGTTTGGGGTATCTTTGGGGGTTCCTCCTCCCAGCTTCTGCCTCCCGACGGCTTCGGCTGAGGCGGTGGGCATAGGAGGGGGTCAGGCAGGTAGGGGGACTGTCAGCCTTGTAACGTCCCGGGGATCACTTGGAAACCCCTCAAAGGCAGCCTATAGTAGAGACTCAAAGGTCAGTGTCCTGGGACCAACCGTGTTATAGATGGAAAAACTGAGGCCAGGAGAAGGGAGATGTTTTTCTGAATGGGGTTTGTTCTCTTTCTTGCCCTCTCCGGTCGCTCTGTTATTCCCATCCTCATGGGCTACAGGGAATAATATTCGTACATGTCCACAGGATCTCACCATTTCCTCCCCTCCCTTCAGATGGGGGGCTCCTAGGATTGACCCCACGGATGGGGAAACTGAGACCCAGAGAGATTAAGAACCTAGCTGCCGGACTCACTCAGCTAGGGGTTCCAGATGGGCGTTCCAGGCCCTGGCTCTGAAGAGATGCGCTAGACGGGGTCTCAGCTGCGCCCCTGCCCACCCAGAGTCCCCCACAGATCAGCACCCAGCACCCTGGGTGGCTATTCTGCAGCGGCTGGACTCTGAGAGCAGCCCCAGGGATCCTCGTGTAACTCATGGGAGCAGCAGCTTTGAAAAATTGCCTGAGAAAATTCCTACCCTGGCCCCCAAACAGCCTCCCAGGAGGGCCCTTAGACGCCTGAGGACATTGGGCCTGAAGGGGAGTTAATAATGATGCTGGCTAAGAACTTGCCAGACATCTCATTGTCGTGAAGGAAAGACTCTCAATATACCCATTTTATAAGTGAGGAGACTAAGATCAAGGGAAGTCGCTCAAGGACATTGGGCAGCACTCAGTACCTGAGTCCTGACCAGATGGGAACAGGGTGAGATGTCCCACACATCCAGGGGGCTTTGTCATCCAAGGGCCAAATTCTGCCTCTAGGCTCGGTTCCCCCTCTCCTTCGAATCCTTCAACCCGCCCCTCCTAAATAATTAGCAAACTGGTCAGACTCATTCCTGCCTCAGGACCTTTGCATTTGCTGTTCCTCTGCCTGCGATAGCCATCTTCTATCTTCTGGTCCCAGCTCAAGGTCACCTCCTTAGAGAGGTTCTCCCTGATCCTCTGTGAAAACCGCCAAGGCACTAGCCCTCACCCTCCACATTTTCTTCACCATTTATCACCACCTGAAATTATTCTGGGCGTTTGTCACTTATATACTGTCTTTTGTCACCAGAATGTCAGCTCTATGAGAGCAGAGACCTCATCTGTCTAGCCCACTGCTCTATCACCAGCACACGACCGACAGCAGTTAAAAAGTGGTGACAGTGAGGCCAGCAAGTGAATAATGAATGCGTGCAACCTGGAGGGTGCTGGCTGCGGATCAGGCTTGGCCTTGTCGGATCTGGACCCAAGCGGGAACGGCCGGTCCCTGCATCCCTATTTTCTGGCACTTGTCCCTCTGGCATATTTCAGAGCCGAGCCTTCACCTCTCCCCATCATCTCAACCTCTAGGCAAGTGGGGGGATGTGCCAACACCACGCCAGGAGATGCCCATTCAGGCTAACATTCCCTATGGGCAACCGTGATGTCGGGTCAAGCTTCCCGACCCCCCCAAAAATGCCCCCCCCGGGCCGGCCTGGAGAAGAACCCAGGCTGGGGACATGAGGATCTGAGCCCCCTTGACCCCAGCCACCCCCGAAAACCCTGGCCATCAGAGCACATGAAGAGGAATGCCCTCGCTCTCTGGGCCTCTTACCGGTGACAACCCAAAAGACGCCCTGATGAACATCCCCGGGGCGAGCCTTGCGCACAGCACAACCATGGGCGCATGGGAAATCTCACGTGGAGTTTTCAGACTTTGGACATGCTCTCACCCAGGGGTTGCAGGGGCACCTGGGTGGCTCGGTCGGTTAAGTGCCCGACTCCTGATGGCAGCTCCGCCCATGTTCTCGTAGTTGTGAGATCGAGCCCCTCGTCGGGCTCACTCAGCATGGAGCCTGCTTGGGATCCTTTCTCTCCCTCTCTCTCTCTCTCTGCCCCTCCCCCGCTCGCTCTCCCTCTCGCTCTCTCAAAATAAATAAAGATTAAAAAAATTGGGGGGGGGCGGGGAGCCTGGGTGGCTCCGTCAGTTAAGCGTCCGACTTCGGCTCAGGTCACACTCTCACGGTTTGTGAGTTCGAGCCCCGCGTCGGGCTCTGGGCTGACGGCTCGGAGCCTGGAGCCCGCTTCGGATTCTGTGTCTCCTTCTCTCTCTGCCCCTCCCCCACTTGTGCTCTGTCTCTCTATGTCTCTCAAAAAATAAATAAATGTAAAAAAAAATTTTTTTTTTTAATTTTTCAGCGTAGGCAGGAGGAGGGAGCCTGCTTTCAATAAATGCATCCTAGCTCTGTTCACTTAATACATAGTTAGTGAGTGCCTACCGAGGGCTGGGCATCGTAGGATAGCACAGACAAGGAGATCAAGCCCACCCCTCGGGACCGGGCATCGAGTGAGGGAGTTAACATTCCAAATATGAAATGGCATCACGCCTGTGTGCTAAAATCCCTTTAAAGGGTAAGAAAAACACCCTGGTGTTCAAAGAACGGTTGCATTTCAGAACACAGAGGATTTTGAAGGGTCAGGAACTCCCCAGATGCCCATCTTTCCAGAATAAAGGAGTCTGGAGGTGCTTTCCAATCTCACAGTCGGGCAAAAGCATCCCTGAGGACGCCACTCAGAGCAACCCCCCCCTCCCACCCGCCACCCCACGCCCCTTGCTGCCAGAAACTGCCATCTCACCCAGCTTCCTCTGATGTCTGCACCTTTATTTACGACGCCGCGTGCATTTCAGAGAGAAGGAAGCAGAGGACGAGATCAAGCCCCTGTCTGATAGGCCTGATGTCTCTGAAGATAAACATCTCCCAGGGCTGCATTTCTCTGGCGTGTGCCTCTGCCCCTGGGCATGTGAGTCTGCTCTCAGGCGCCAGCCGGATGGGACCAGAGAAGTACAGCATCAAAGGGAAACATCCAGCGGGGATCACGGTCCCTGCAGCCAGAGGCTGGGGTCGCCTGAGCGGACGTCAGTGGGGCTGGCTGCGTGCTCCCGGGCATCTGTCCAAGGCAGCAGTCAGGCAGCTGTGGACAAGCATGAGAACAGACTGTTCGTTCTGATGGGGGAGGAGCTCCAAGATACATTGTTTAGCACAGAAGCGGGTGCAGATGGGGGTATGCAGCCTAGTACCTTCGGTGCAAAAAAAAAAGGGAGGCGAAGTAAATGTGCATATATGTGCTTGTCCGGGAGGCAAGGCAAATGTTCACACGCACGCTTGTCCTTGCGTGGATACTTCAGAAGGGTCATCACTAAGGCAGGAGTACCCGCTGTGTGCCAAGACACCACGCTTGGTGGAAGGAATTCGAATTCGGCAGCGACCGAGATAAGCCTGGAGCTGACGTTCCAAGGGGGGGGGTGCATAAGGAAAACGACATGAGAATCTTGTACGATGTATTAGAAGGTGGTGAGCGCTCTGAGAAAAAACAGGGAAAGGAAGACTGTGCACAGGGTAGGGAGGTCAGGGCTGTCCTCGCGCCGGAATGTAACCAATGAGGGAGGGAACCACGCAGTATCTGGGGCGGAGGGCACAGCCCGTGCAAAGGCCCTGCCGTGGGAACGCTCTTGGCCTACTCGAGAAACAAGAAGGAGGCCAGTCTGAGGAGGACGGACATAGTGGGAGGTGAGGAGGGCGGGGTGCCCTTGGAGCTTGAAGGAGGGTCAGGACACTTGAGAGATGCTACCAGGGGGTGCCTCTGGGCGGAGGGGGTGCCTGGGAGCTGAGGTTGAGGTTGGGGGTGGGCGACTTGCTTTGACCATGTCCCATGGGGACGGTTTAAAGTTGCAAATGAAAGTTTTTTCTTTCTTTCTTTCTTTCTTTCTTTCTTTCTTTCCTTCCTTTCTCTTTTTCTTTCTTTCTCTTTTTCTCCCTTCCTTCCTTCTGTTCTTTTCCTTCTTTTTCTTTCTTTCCTTCCTTCCTTTCTCTTTTTCTTTCTTTTTCTTCCTTCCTTCCTTCTATTCATTCTTTATTTCTTTCTTT
>NW_026059644.1:0-42991 GCF_023721935.1 Panthera uncia | reverse complement strand
TTGCGGGCCCCGCGCGCCCTCCCGCGCCCCGGCGGCCCCGCCACGCCGCCTCGCCGCCGCCCCGCGCGCCCGCCCATGGCCGCGGCCGCGTCTCCGTCTCCGCTCCGGACGCGCCTGTTAACAAAGGGCCCCGAGCCCGGCCCGCGAGGCCCGCCCCCGCCGCCGCCTTAACCCCCTCGGCGCCGCGCCGGTCGGCCGGCCCCGCTCGTCGCGGGCGATCGGCAGGCCCGACCCGGCCCGGCCCCCTTGCCGAGATCCAAAACCAACCCGGGGCCGGTTTCTAGGTCCACACGGGTGCTGATTTCAGGTGCAGCACCGAGTGGTTCTCAACGTTGCCAAGTCCTAACGGCCCAAGAAAGACACACGGGCTACTCTGGCTGCCGCCAGCGCAGGCCTGCTCGGCCACCACTTTTGCAACCTCGAGCATCTCCGTGGCGAGACGCCAACCTGCACCGCTTACAGCCCAGCTCGGCGGGTGCGCGGGGCTCAGGCAAACGCTGTGTCCCCAAAATGTTGGTGAATAATGCAGATTCCTCTGCAGCTACCAGTGCTGGTCTCATTTCATGTTCACGGAGTCTACAGTGATTAAAGCTAACTCAGTGGGTGTATAAAGAATGAATAATCAGAGCTAGAACCAACATGACAACCTCACAGGTATGCAACACGTTTGTCAAATCCTACATTCAGACTAGGAGATGGTTGGAAACGGGAGGAGAGGTGTGAGTTCAAGTTCAAACATAATTTCTGATTATATGTAAAGGGAATTGAGCTTTCACAAGGAGAAATCCTCAGAGGCAGGGCCTGGGTCCCTTCTTTGCCTTATTTTCTTCCACAAGGATTTTTTTCCCCCTTGGTTTGGTGAGTGCCACGGGGTACCGTTATTTGAAACCCATTTCATTGCCGTTCAGGGCTCAAATATTTATAGCTGTGGTTAGGACTGATCATATACAATATTATAACAAAATAACAATAATCACAATGGTGTATTATGTGACACAAAATCAGAAATCTAGATCAGCGGGAAGTAACAGGGAACCCAATCATGCCAACGAATTTAATAAATATCATATATATTTCAGTAACAATAAGAAAAGGAATTTAATAAGTAGTACGAAGTAACTGCCCTGCAACAGAGAAAAAAAATCAATGTAGCTCACATCTTAGAACGCATGAGTAGTAATAAGAAAGGATGCGTGGAAGATCTTAGGAGTAGATCTGATGTGCGTCAGACTCTTAGGAGAAACATGGTCCATTCGTTACAACGCTGCGTTTGCACAACGATCCTGTGAGGACTGGGGTGGTTATTATCCCAAATCTTCAGGGTAAGACCTGGTAGTCAGGAAAGTCAAGCACCCTGCCCAAGGTCCCGTAGTTGGAAACCGACGCTGGTCTGCCTGGTTCCAAGGATCAGGCTCCTGACCGGAGGATTACACTGTACCCTCTCATCAACAATAAATTCCAAATGGATTAAAGCCTTGGAGGTCTGTATCTTTGGTTAAATAGCTACCATATCGGGGCGCCCGGGGGGCTCAGTCGGTTAAGCGTCCGACTTCGGCTCAGGTCACGATCTCACTGCTCATGGGTTTGAGCCCTGTGTCGGGCTCTGTGCTGACAGCTCAGAGCCCGGAGCCTGCTTCGGATTCCGTGTCTCCCTCTCTCTCTGCCCCTCCCCTCCCCATATAAATAAACATTAAAAAAAAAAAATAGCTAACATATATTTCAGAGCTAGTGTTGGTTAAGAGACCCTGGCTACGAACGGTCAACCCCAGAAGGCAAAGCTGGACTCATCTGTTATACTTTCCAGCCTATCCTGTAACAACAGAAACCTGGGCATCTTGGAATGGCTCAGTAACAAGATCTTCATGTAGGTCTGCCAAATATAGCACATAAAAATTCACAAGTGGACTGGACGTGACTCGTGCGTATCACCGGGGTTCTCAGCCAGGGCATTAATAACTTTTCGGAAGCGTCCTACCGAATTGTGATCGGTGTACAAAATGTGTTTGTCCCGCAACTGAGTGGTTAGTGCTGTGGCACCAGCTCAGGCCTCATGAGCACCTAAGAAGGCGCGGGCAGGACGGTAAGTGCGCACCTGCAGACACAAGAGACGAGCGCGGTGACTGTGGGTGCCATCTAGACTCTGGGAGGCACGCTCATTCTGCTAGAGGGCCTGCAGGTAGTGCCAGCTGACTGGCTTAGTGTTGTCTTGAATCTTTCAAACTCCCAAACGTAGCACCAAAAATAGAATTGAAAGGGTGCCACCAGGACAAACTGAAAAATGCAGTATCTGTTTTGGTGCCCTTCCGGAAAGTTCTTTATTACTGGACCAAACAATAATAAAGTGTGTCACTGATACAGCATTCCAGGTTTAAAGAGCCGGACTCAAATCGGCAGCTTAGTGCCAACAATTATACGTTGGCAGGCATTTTTGCGGCTCTGACCGCTTCCTTGAATACTACCAGTTAATACAGGTCCGAATACTTGTTTGCATGTGAGGCACTTCATGTTGGGATGTAAGTTTATTTTAAAAGGCTAATGGCTATTACGAATATTCTCTTCTTGAATCTAAAATGACCTTATCCTCTCAAATCCTCTTAAAATGAGTAATGCTTATAAACTGCATCCAAACCTTTTAAGTTATAGTTATAAAAGCATGCATCCACAGGTCTGGCGAAACACTCTGAATCAGCAACAACAAATATTGAAAATTTTGCCAACCTGTACACTGCCAGACCACACTGGACCCAGCTTTTGATGTGTTTGAAACTCATTTGCAAGGTACAAAAGGCGCTGTTACAAGCAAATAAAGGCGAGCCCCGATCTTCTTACAAGAATGAAAAAAAGACCCGAGAAAGGTTTCCCTTGAGCAACCTTAAATCCAAAGGCATGAACTTACACAAGCAAAAAAACGAAAAAGATGTGAACTAACGTGTTGGTTTGGTTGCATCCAGTTTGGGAAAGAAACAGACTTTTAATGTGCACCTGATACGTGCCAGGCACCAGTGTTACAACGATCCCATGAACTTTGGGTAGTTTAATTCCATTTCACAGATAAGGAAACTTGGGGGGATGGGGAGAGGGCTCTGTCCAAGTTCACACAGCTCTGGAAGCGGTATGGTCCAGAGCCCCTGACCTTTCCAAAATGGCACACGATTTTCAATTTAAGGGAAAGGGTAAGATAAGCAAAGCTAGAGGTTGAAATAAAAATCATTAACTGTTAGGGAAAACGTCTTAAAAGAAAACAGTTCAGAAAACTAGAACTATTGAAGAATATTTTAAAACGTATTAAGTATATATTGTTTTTTTATTTTCTAGGTTTATTTATTTAGAGAGAGAGTGCACATGTGAGCATGAGAGGGGCAGAGAGAGAGAGAATCCCCAGACTCCTCCAGGATGTCAGAGCAGAGCCCAATGCAGGGCTCAATCTCATGAACTGTGAGATCATGACCTGAGCCAAAACCAAGAGTCAGCTTAACTATCTGAGCCACCCAGACACCCCTTATATATATACTTTTTAAATGTTTATTTATTTATTTTGAGAGAGAGAGAGTGTGTGTGTGTGTTGGAGGGGCAGAGAAGGAGGGAGAGAGAGAATCCCAAGCAGGCCTCAGCACAGAGCCTGACATGGGGCTCGAAGTCAAGAACCTTGAAATCATGACCTGAGCCGAAATCAAGAGTTGGACGCTTAACGGATTGAGCCACCCCCGTGCTCCAAAAACCACTGTTTTAGAAGAGAGAAGAGGTGCTTGTTTTCACTGGAAATAGGACAAACGTGAATGGATATTTCTAAAATTTTCTCATTTGAAACCAATTTTTTCCTCAATCTAGGAAACACACAACTCTAGAACAAGTCACCAAAAGAGGACCCTTCTCTTAAAGATTTTAGGCTAAAGACAATTTTTTTTAAGTTTGGAGTTCAGTCCTATTTAAATGTGGGGGGGGAGGTGGGGCACAAGTGGGTCAAGGGAAGGAGACAGGAGCTGCAGGATGGGGGGTCAGGTGGAAGGGAGACAGGTGAATCCGACATGGGGCCTGGTGTGGAACCCCCCCGGACCAGATGATCCCAAATGTGACAGACCCCTTCCCTGTTTCTGGCCCAGCCAGTAACTTTGGGGGGTGGGGGGCAGGAGAGCAAAGATCTCGAAGTAAGCGCATGCTATTTTACACGCACCTGCCAACAAAGCCCACTTCCTCTGACTCTGCAAACACTCTCCCGCGAGAGCCTGCTGGGTCCAGTGTGGGTCCAACAAAAGGAAAATGCGGCTCAGAAGACCACATCAGTCAGTCGCATCCATTTTGGCCACTGTACAAGGACACACGTGCATCTCTTACAAGTTTTCCCATGAGATAGCACTACCTGGGGGTCAAGTGTCACAAAGGCCTGCTGACTCTGGACTGGTAAGACGGGGAGGCAACACGGCAGAGGCTGAATGAGCTACTCACGCAGCCTAGCTCCGAACGGCACGTGTACATCATCCACTGTGGTGGCCTGGGCAACTGACTTCACCTCTCAGAGCCCTCATTTCTTCGGCCGTTAACACTGGGGGTGAGGGGCTATCTCACAGGGTTACGAAGATTAAACATAACGTATGGAAGGTGCTCCATATACAGTAGCTATTGTTATTTCCAAAAGAGCCCCCTTACCAGATCAGATGATGGTCTGTGTTCCTGCGTAAGTCTTACTGGGACTAAGTCAAGAGCTAAAATTAACAAATGTGATATGTGAAAATGATTCCAGAAAGCACAGTCTGAGGGAGTGAAAGTAGTCTGGAGGTTTTCCAAGGGACAAGGAATCCATTTATTTTATTAAGGGAAAGAAACACTAGCTATGGAGTAGGAGTAGCAACTGAGATTGAAATGTCAGAGTCCTACCTTTCATCCGAAAGCCAGGGATTGCAACCACAGCTTTGTGGCAAATCACAAACTCCACACCCCACATCTTTAATGGGGGCCGATTTCAGGACCAGGACTTGATGAGCTAGCCGCACAGTTAATACTGATTGTTTTGTTAGCTCCCCTGGTATTTCCAGAGCTACAATTCTTAGCTGGGGGCCAAATTCGAACTGCCTTAGAGTAAATCTACTTTCTAGAAAATCTCATTACATCAAGACTCTACATTTTTATAATTAACAAGTCAAACATAACTATTAAACAATAATTTTTCTCTAGGTGGAAGCAATTTATTATGGGTATGCCCATTTTTAAATTAATTTTAATTTTTAATCAAAGTAATACACGTGCAAGGTTAAAAATCAAATAGTACTGAAGTTTTGTAATAAAAACAGCAATCCCCTAACTCCATCCCCCAGTTTGCTGCCCCAGAGGCAGGCAGCCTCCTTCAGATTTCTAACTAATATCCTCAAATTGTTTCTGGAATCATCAGCTTTCCACATTATATTTGGTAGCATCCCAACCTCCCTAAACAGTAAAATCACAATTTTTGGTTAAATCAATAGTGTTTACATTACTGTGATGATATATTGTTCACTGTTCTGCCAATAATATACTATGAATATTTCCTTTATTCATTTAACCTAGAGATATTAATTACCTTGATTTTTTTCATTTGACTAATCTTCTATAGATCTATTACCGTTTCCCCCCAAATATTTCGAAGATCTGTTAAACACCTGGTAGTATTTTTTCCAAATACTAAAACACTTAAAATATTCTCAATTCTAGTTATTGACTTCTGTTCTTCTTTTGCTGGAATTCACTGTCCAGTGCCTTCCTGAAAAGAAAAAAAGGTGAGGGGGGGGTGGAAGGGTGGGTGCTGCAGGTCCAAAAAATGCCTTTCTTCTATGCTACTCTGACAGTTTGGCTGGGTATAGAATTCTAGGTTAAAAATAACTTTTCCCTATAGGAACGATCCAACACTAATATCATCCTCAATGGGGAAAAACTGAGAGCTTTTCCCCTAAGGTCAGGAACAAGAGAGGGATGTCCACTCTTGCCACTGTTATTCAACATAGTATTGGAAGTCTTAGCCTCTGCAATCAGACAGCACAAAGAAATAAAAGGCATCCAAGTCGGCCAGGAGGAGGTCAAACTTTCACTCTTCGCAGATGACATGATACTCTATATGGAAAACCCAAAAGATTCCACCAAAAAACTGCTAGAATTGATTCATGAATTCAGCAAAGTTGCAGGATATAAAATCAACACACAGAAATCGGTTGCACTCCTATACACCAACAGTGAAGCGACAGAAAGAGAAATCAAGGAACCGATCCCATTTACAGTTGCACCAAAAACCATAAAACACCTAGGAAGAAATCTAACCAAAGAGGTGAAAAATCTATACACTGAAAATTATAGAAAGCTTGTGAAAGAAATTGAAGAAAACACACACACAAAAAAAAAAAAAATGGAAAAGATTCCATGCTCCTGGATAAGAACAAATTTTGTTAAAATGTCGATACTACCCAAAGCAATCTACATGTTCAATGCAATCCCTATCAAAGTAACACCAGCATTCTTCACAGAGCTAGAACAAATAACCCTAAAATTTGTATGAACCAGAAAAGACCCCAAATAGCCAAAGCAATCTTGAAAAAGAAAACCAAAGCTGGAGGCCTCACAATCCCGACCAAGCTATACTACAAAGCTGTAATCATCAAGACAGTATGGTACTGGCACAAAAACAGACACTCAGATCAATGGAACAGAATAGAGAACCCAGAGATGGACCCACAATCGTATGGCCAACTAATCTTTGACAAAGCAGGAAAGAATATCCAGCGGAATAAAGACAGTCTCTTCAGCAAGTGGTGCTGGGACAACTGGACAGCGACATGCAGAAGAATGAACCTGGACCACTTTCTTACCCCAGACACAAAAATAAACTCAAAATGGATGAAAGACCTAAATGTAAGACAGGAAGCCATCAAAATCCTCGAGGAGAAAGCAGGCAAAAACCTCTTTGACTTTGGTCGCAGCAACTTCTTACTCAACACGTCTCCAGAGGCAAGGGAAACAAAAGCAAAAATGAACTACTGGGACCTCATCAAGATAAAAAGCTTCTGCACAGCGAAGGAAACAATCAGCAAAACTAAAAGGCAACCGACAGAATGGGAGAAGATATTTGCAAATGACATATCAGATAAAGGGTTAGTATCCAAAATCTATAAAGAACTTCTCAAACTCAACACCCAAAAAACAACTAATCCAATGAAGAAATGGGCAAAAGACATGAATAGACCCTTCTCCAAAGAAGACATCCAGATGGCCAACCGGCACATGAAAAAAATGCTCCACATCACTCATCATCAGGGAAATGCAAATCAAAACCACAATGAGATGCCACCTCACCCCTGTCAGAATGGCTCACGTTAACAGCTCAGGCAACAACAGATGTTGGTGAGGATGCGGAGAAAGAGGGTCTCTTTCGCACTGTTGGTGGCAATGCAAGCTGGTGCAGCCACTCTGGAGAACAGTATGGAGGTTCCTCAAAAAACTAAAAATAGAACTGTCCTACAACCCAGCAATGGCACTACTAGGCATTTCTCCACGGGATACAGGTGTGCTGTTTCGAAGGGACGCATGCACCCCCATGTTTTTAGCAGCACTATTGACAATAGCCAAAGTACGGAAAGAGCCCGAATGTCCATCGATGGATGAACGGATAAAGAAGATGTGGTCTATATAGACAATGGAGCATTACTCGGCCATCAAAAAGAATGAAATCTTGCCATTTGCAACTACGTGGATGGAACGGGAGGGTATTCTGCTAAGTGAAATTAGTCAGAGAAAGACAAAAATCACATGACTTCACTCATATGAGGACTTTAAGAGACAAAACATATGAACCTAAGGGAAGGGAAACAAAAACAATATAGAAACAGGGAGGGGGACAAAACAGAAGAGACTCCTAAATATGGAGAACAAACTGAAGGTCACGGGAGGGGTGGTGGGAGGAGGGATGGGCGAAATGGGGAAGGGGCCTAAGGAATCTACTCCTGAAATCATTGTTGCGCTAGATGCTAACTAATTTGGATGTAAATTTTAAAAAAGAAAAAAGAAAATTAAAAAAAAAATAACTTTTCCCATTTAATTTTGAAGACATTTCTGCACTAGCTTCTAGCTTCCAGTATTGTTTAGAAATGCAATTCCGCTCTGATTCTTGATCCTGCACATATGACCCTGTTTTTGTCCTTGGGAGCTCTGGAATATCTTGTAATACCCTTAGTGTTCTGAAATTTCACATGAGACAGCTCGAAGTGAGTCCTTTATCAGCCCCTTGGCTTATTTGTACCAATGGTGGGGGCAATGCCCCTGAGTCCAGAGTCCTTAGGGCAATCTGTCAATATAATACTTGCAGGTGGGAAGGAGAGCCAGCCACCTGCTGTAGAGTTGGGGAAGAGCGTAAAGAATCTAAACCAACTTTCAACCAATGCCCTCAATTCCAGTTATAGGCCTCACCGCCCCCTGCTTTCTGTACTAATGCATCCAACGTTAATTCTTTTTCTCAGGCTCTTACAAGCACACCGGCTCACTTCTAATCGATCTCTCTCAGAAGGAGTTAGGTTTCAATTTGCTTTTGACTATCTTCCATTTTGAAAACTGTGCTCACCTTTCTTGTCCAATCATCCTTTTTGGTTCTTTTGCCCTTACGCATTTTCATTTAGAAAAAAACCATCTTCATATTATCATTTCACAGTTGGGCTTGGGAACAGAGATAAAAACAGGTCTTCAATCTTTAATCATTTTTAATCCGAATCTCTACTGCCCATTTTATAGATGAGGTAACTGAGGCACAGACAGGTTAAATAACTTGCATGAGGTCTCACAGCAAAGTATGGCAGAGCCAGGGAAAGAACCCAGACCTCCAAACTCCCTCGTTAGATTTTTTTTGCATTATGTCACACCCGCTAGGTAGCTACCGTATCCACCATCAAGAGCTGACAGACCAGTTTAGGACACCAGGCTGCAAAACTACTTACAGTTTGCTGCACACCACAGGTTTCAAATCATAATATTGCCGGTGGTGAAGAAGCAAGCAAAGCCTGAATTCTTACATCCATTTACAAGTCAAGTTATAAACAGATACATGATTATTTTTTTTAATGTTTTTATTTATTTTTGAGACAGAGAGAGACAGAGCATGAGCAGGGGAGGGGCAGAGAGGGAGCGACACAGAATCCGAAGCAGGCTCCAGGCTCCCAGCTGTCAGCACAGAGCCTCATGGGGGACTCGAACTCACAAACCGCAAGATCATGACCTGAGCCGAAGTCGGACGCTCAACCGACTGAGCCATCCAGGTGCCCCTAAACAGACGTATTATTAAACAAATATAGTCTGGGATAATTGGTATTAAACTCTAAGTGCAAGAATTCAACTCAGAGAGGTTCCATGCATTTTCGTGAATTGCCTTTGTCCCTTTACTTAACTTTTGTAATAAATGCCAAAGAATTTTATTTTAAATCCCTAAATCTCGTTTGCTTGCCTCTAACCTGAATATTGACTAAAGAGTAGGCTAACTCCAAACCAAATCAAAAATAGCAATGTTGCAAAAGTCAAAACGCTTCAGACTATTATCTTTAGAATAAGGTAAGCTTAAGCACAAACTTTACTCAGAAACACTGATAAAGGAAAAGCCCGAATGGGCCAGGCCCGTTTTCTTTTCAAACGCTGCTTTTGGCTTTTATAGTTTTGTTCACTTTGACCTGGGACACCAGTGGTTAACTTTTCCTTCTCTTTCTCTAAGACTGAAAGAATCTGGCCAGCAGAGAGCAGGCCAGGGAGATCACGTTACTTGGGGGTGGGGGAGGCAGGCAGCTGGAGGGAGGGTAGAGAGAAGGGCCAGTAGGGAAGGAAAACACGTCCTCTGAACCTCCCCACAGTGCAAGGCCCAGCAGGGATCAGGAGGTTCGCAGAGGGGCTGGTGTTTATCCGGGTTATCTCTGGGGCAGCTGAAGGGGGCTGTGCGAGCATGGGCTCCCTGGGCACGAAGGTCCTCTGAGCAGCCCAGAGCTGCGCCCGGGGAAGGCAAGTTTCTCGACAATTGCTAGTGAGGCCTAAAATCCTAGAAAGGAAACACTGAAGTTGTTTTTATGTTTGCTTCTTCAAAACAGTCAGCACCGAAGTGTTCTGTTGTCAAGGTTCTTAAACGCACCCAAAGGACAAATGGATCCGCAAGACTTCATCCCTGCACTTGTTAGGAGTGGCTGTGGTCTGCAGAGGAGGAAAGGCGTGGCGAAATAAATGGGACTGCTTTTCTCCTCCAGAAGCGACAGATATGGCATATTAATCCAAAGCCACATAATAACCAGAGAAGTATGGCTGCAGAGAACCCTGGAGAAACTGCTCATTAAGGGACACTGCGGTGATGTCAGGAGGAAAGAGTCACTTGAAGAGAAAACGGCATAGAGTTCTGCTTCCAAAGTCAACCGGCAGAAGCTGTCGGCCTGTCCGCCACCCCAGCTACCAGCTGGTGTGTCTAAGCTCGATATTCAGTAAAGCGGCGACTCCCAAATCGGATTTAACCACGAAGTGAATTTTCAAATTTTCGAACCAATGATAATTCATATTTATGGCTGTTTCAGCATAAGAACATTCTGATTGCAATTCTAAAAAACAGCATTAAAGTTAACTCCTCAGTAAGGCTTGGGCCAATAAGTGCAGATCAACTAGACTTTCTTTGAGGAAAAACAAATGGGCATCCCACGCAGACTAGTTACAGGAACCCCCAAGCAAATAATGGCCCCCAACGTCTGTTCTCCTCTCTTGCCCTCAACCCCTAAGTTTTAGACCTTAACCGTGTTTTAGATGGATATGCACCACCACCCCGCCATGCCCAGAATAAAGACGACACTTCCCAGTCTCTGCAGCTCAACATCACCATGTAACTGAGTTTTAGCCAATGGCATGTGAGCAGAAATGACAAGCCCCTTTCTTAGAAGGAATGGGAGGCAGTCTCTCTTCCACTTTCCACTGCCTGTACAAGGACAGGGCAGCCAGAGTGGCCATTTGGATCTTGAGGCAGAATCCACATTTCACTTTTTCATGTTTATTTATTTATTTTTGAGAGAGAGAGAGAGAGAGAGAGAGACAGAGACAGAGAGACAGAGACAGAGAGAGACAGAGCATGAGCAGGGGAGGGGCAGACAGAGAGACAGAGAGAATCCCAAGAAGGCTCCGTGCTGTCAGCACACAGCCTGACGTGGGGCTTGATCTCTTGAACCATGAGATCATGACCCGAGTTGAAATCAAGAGTGGGACGCTTAACCGACTGAGCCACCCAGGCGCCCCGAGAATCCACATTTTAAAGAGCAACAAGATGACAGTGTCTCCTTATACAGCCAGGACTGCTAATGTCAGCCTGTTGCAGAAGAAACAAACATCTAGTTTGTTTAAAACTGCTGGTGTTCTGGGGCGCCTGGGTGGCTCAGTCCGTTGGGCGTCCCATTTCAGCTCAGGTTGTGATCTCATGGTTTGTGAGTTCGAGCCCCGCGTCGGGCTCTGCGCGGTCAGCACAGAGCCTGGAGCCTGTTTCAGATTCTGTGTCTCCCTCTCTCTCTGACCCTCCCCTGTTCACGCTCTGTCTCTCTCTGTCTCAAAAATAAATAAACGTTAAAAAAAAAAAGTTAAAAAAAAAACAAAACTGTAAATTGGAGAGCAAGCATCTGAAACAGTCTCAGAACCTTTAGAAAATGAGGAAGTGTCCTAGATAATCAGGATAAGACACACAGCCCAGTGTCCCCTCACAAAGAACACTCAAATATCACACGTTAATTATTATTACCTTTAACCATCCCCTCCCCTTTCCACAATCTCTGGTCCTGGTGTAAGGAAAAAAAAAACCAAAAAAACCTCATGTGTTCTATCATATACCTGATAAAGACCCTGTATCCAGAATAACAGTGAAATCTTATCCCTCAATAATAAGACAGCATGCAAACCAATTTAAAAAAACAGGTGAAAGACTGTAATTGACGTCACCAAAGAAGAAATACGAATGGCTAATTGCACGAAAAGATGTTCAGCATCATCGGTCATGCAAGAAACGGAAACTACAACCACAAAGAGATTCTCTTTCACACCCACTCGCTTAGCTAGAATTGAAAAGATAGACAAAACCAAGTGTTGGCGAGGACGGGGAGAAAACTGGGGCTTTCATACACTGCAGGTGGGAAGGTAAAATGGTAGGACCACTCTAGAAAACAGCTTGGCAATTTCTTAAAAAGTTCAATGCATACTTTTTTTTTTATAAGAACAAGCAACTCTGCTCCTAGGAATCTACCCCAGAGAGATGAAAACACATAGTCACACAAAGACTTGTCCGTGAGTGCTCAGAGCAGCATTATTCATCACGGCCAAGAACCGGAAACAATCCAAATGTCCGTCAGTTGGTGAACGGAGAAACAAAATGTATATCCAAAGAATGGAGTAACACTCAACAATGAAAAGGAAAGATGTGCTGATCTGTGCTGCAACATAAATAAACCTCCAAGATCTGCTGCAGGTGGAAAAAGCCAATCACAAAAGACCACATATTATTGCACGATTCCATTTATATGACATGTGCAGAAAAGGCAGATCTATAGAGACGGGGAGCAGATTAGCGGTTGCCCGGGGGTAGGGGTGGGATCGACCATGAAGGGGCACAAGGGATGTTTTTGGCACGATGGACATGTTCTAAAACTGGATTGTGGGGATGGTAAATTTGTTGGAAATCAATGAATTGTACACTAAAACAGTGAATTTGATGGCATATAAAGGATACCTCAAAAAACCTAAACAAGATGGGCGCCTGAGTGGCTCAGTCGGTTGAGCATCCGACTTCAGCTCAGGTCACGATCTCGCAGTCTGTGAGTTCGAGACCCGTGTCGGGCTCTGTGCTGACGGCTCAGAGCCTGGAGCCTGCTTCAGGTTCTGGGTCTCCCTCTCTCTCTGCCCCTCCCCCGTTCACGCTCTGTCTCTGTCTCAAAAATAAATAAACGTTTAAAACACAAAAAAAAAAAAAAAAAAAAAACTAAACCAGAAAGGAAAAAAGAAGGTGTTCTATGAGTTTGACCCTTTTCCCTAATTGGATGTCATACATTTGCAAATATCTTCTCCCATTCCGTCGGTCGGTTGCCTTTTAGTTTTGCTGCTTGTTTCCTTCACTGTGCAGAAGCTTTTTATCTTGATGAGGTCCCAGTGGTCCATTTTTGCTTTTGTTTCCCTTGCCTCCAGAGATGTGTTGAGTAAGAAGTTGCTACGGACAAGATGAAAGAGGTTTTTGCCTGCTTTCTCCTCGAGGATTTTGATGGCTTCCTGTCTTACATGTAGGTCTTTCATCCATTTTGAGTTTATTTTTGTGTCTGGGGTAAGAAAGCGGTCCAGGTTCATTCTTCTGCACGTCGCTGTCCAGTTGTCCCAGCACCACTTGCCGAAGAGACTGTCTTTATTCCGTTGGCTATTCTTTCCTGCTTTGTCAAAGATTAGTTGGCCATACGATTGTGGGTCCATCTCTGGGTTCTCTATTCTGTTCCATTGATCTGAGTGTCTGTTTTTGTGCCAGTACCATACTGTCTTGATGATTACAGCTTTGTAGTACGTCTTGAAGTCCAGCATTGTGAGGCCTCCAGCTTTGGTTTTCTTTTTCAAGATTGCTCTGGCTATTCGGGGTCTTTTCTGGTCCCATGCCAACTTTAGGACTGTTTGTGCTAGCTCTGTGAAGAATGCTGGTGTTATTTTGACAGGGACTGCCCTAACTGGATGTCATACAAAGGATGAGACAAAGGATTAGAAGTGCTTCAGGCCTGGCTGCTGGGTTCCATGCAGCGAACCCACCCAGACCATGCCCTACGTGTTGCTGGTAGGTGGCATTTTATGTAGAGATGCTTCCAACGAGAGCCACGTTCCCGGAGAGCAAACGCAAAGCTATCCCACCCAGCTCTGACACCTCTCCTGACTCCCGATAGAGTTCCTGGCTCAGGAGTGTGTGTCAGGGGGAGGACTGAACAGACACAACTAAGGTGATCAACACCTGGGTAGGAGTGGGGAGGTGTATCTCCAGTTGATTAAAACAGAGACATGGGAGGAAGCCAGCAATCTGAAGCATCAGAGACTGGGACCTACAGCAACACATCTCCCATTCATGGAAGCACTTGGATTCTCTCCTAAGCAGCAGGAGCTTTCCAAATGTAGCCTTCATAGAGGCCTGCAGGGCTGCGACTTTGAGAGTTCTCAAACATATACGTCAGTCCCACCCGTGTTGCCGGACGATACAGTCCCGACCGTTAAACCTCTCCCAGAGACCAAGTGTCGTGGTAAATCACCTGAGATCACAATGTTAAGAAGAATATTTAAGATCTAACGCAGGAAAATTTCCAGGGAGTAAATAATATGGTCCGAAAGTGCTGGGGCGGGAAGCAATCAATTAAATTAATTCACCATAAATATTTCATGAGTCTTAAGCTTCTGATAAAGGAATTCCAAAAGTTAATCGGTTAATAATTCTCAATACTCTCTGGTCTTCTCCCATATCTTTCTTCATTTGATCTGCAAAACAACCCATGGAAGGAAGTAGGGAAGAAAGACTCCAGATCCCCAATGACACCGCTGTGACTGAAGTCCAGCAGAAGGAATCCCACAAGAAGGGGGACTCGAGAAGCCAGACATCCTCTGAAGCGGAGAACCCACCTATGACCCCTGTGCCTGGTGTCACAGCCCCACCCCACACACCCCTGGTAAAACAGCGGTCACCCCAAAGGAGAATGACAGACAGTTCCTGCTTGAGAGAGAACTGGTTCTTAATCTTCGCTTCCTGGCCTCATCTGATTGGTAGAGCAATCACGAAGTTCCTGAGTGCTCACCACCTGTCAATCCGAGATCTGACTTGTCATCAGAGATTTGAGAATGTTCCATTCATTCAACAAACATTACAGAGCCAGCTGTGATGGAGATGATAGAAAGGAAGGAGACATACTTGCGGGCCTCCAAGGATGCATGGTCTTGGGGGAGAGGGTGGGGAGTCTTGAGGGAGAGGGTCGGGAGTCTTGGGGGAGAGGGTGGGGAGTCTTGGGGGAGAGGGTGGGGAGTCTTGCGGGAGAGGGTCGGGAGTCTTGGGGGAGAGGGTAGGGAGGGAGGGAGGAGCAGACACTGAAACAAAGAATTACAAGAGGGAGAAAAATTTGATAAGGGTGTGCACAATAGCTACAATAGCACAGGAAAAGAGGCTAATTCTGCCTAGAGATGCCCAGAAAGTCTTCCCGGTGGAGACACCAGTAGTGCGAAAATAGTGGAATGAGCCTTCTGAAAACTGTTTTCCTTTCAGAGCTTACAAATTAACTAAGAGCATACAAGTAGCCCACGCATGTGAACGGTGCTGAACTGACTCTCCACAAAGGTGCAATGGCAACGCAGTGACGAATTCTTTTGAACAAATGGCCCCGGGACGTTGGGCATCCATACGCAAGGCAGCCTTGCACCCTATTCAAAATTTAATGCAAAACGGGTTCTAGTTCTAAATGTTAAATAAAAACTTCTAGAAGAGAGTCTTTGTGATTGTGGGTTAGCCAAAGATTTCTTAGGTGCAATACCAAAAGTACGGACCTTAAGAGACATAACGGATTGGACTTCATCAAAATTAAAAATGTCTGCTCTTCAGGGTGCGTGCGTGGCTCCGTCGGTTAAGCATCCAACTCTTGATTTCGGCCGAGGTCGTGATCTCACCGTTCGTGAGATCGAGCCCCACATCAGGCTCTGCGCCGACGGCATGGAGCCTGCTTGGGATTCTCTCTCTTCCTTGCTCTCTGCCCACTCCTCACACCCCGCTCACACACGTGTGTGTGTGTGCAAGCGCTCTCTCTCTCAAAATAAATAAAGAAATTAGCGTTCTAATTTTTTTTTTTTTTCTGCTCTTCTAAAGATACTATTAAGAGAGTGAAAAGCCCAGTCAAAGGCCAGGAGAAAATACCAAGTGCTGACAAGCATATACTTAACATAAGACCTAGCAATTCTAGGGGCGCCTGGGTGGCTCAGTCCCTTAAGTATCTGACTCTCGGTTTTTTGCTCGGGTCAGGATCTCATGGTTCGTGGGTTCCAGCCTCGAGTCAGGCTCTGTCTCTTCCCCCGACCCCCAAAATAAATAAGTAAACTTAAAAAAACTTTTTTTGTAAAGACCCAGCAATTCTATTCCTGATTAGTTATCCAAGAGAAATGAAAACACGTCCCCACAAAAACCTGTGTGAATGTTTACAGTGGCTGTATCCCCAATCAGCAAAACTCAAAGAAAACTCAAATGAAAATCAGCAGCTGAATGGATAAACACACTGTGGTGCCTTCACACAACGGAACGCCACTCAGCAACAAAAAGGAAGGAACCATGTTGCTTTCACACAACATGAACGAATCTTACGTGCGTCACGACTCAAAAGGTTGTATGCTTCGTAATTCTATTTATGCTATTCTGTAACGGGCAAAATTCTAAGAACAGAAACTGAAAAGTGGGGCTGAGAGGTTGGCTTGACCACCAAAGGAAGAAGGGAACTGTAGGCGTGATGTTCTACACCCGAAGTGCGGTGGCGGGGACGTGGCTCCGTGCATTGTCAAAACTCATACACTAAGAGGGTAAATTCTACCGTATGTGACTTCTACCTCAAAAACAGCACTCTCTTCCTCCCTCGAGGCCCCATTCCCCCGGGGAGTCCGCTGCTAGGACCCAGGCTGGCTGCTTCCCTGCGAACGTGCCCCTGTGGGACCGTGAGAGGGCTCCACTACTGGGCTTGGAGTGGCCTGGCCGGTGGGATTCTCTTAATGGTGCTCCATGAGCACTATCGTCTATGTCATCTGTGTTTCAGTCTCTCTGTTCCTCCTGCTCTACGGGACCCAAAGTGGGACACCGATCAGAAGTACAAGCAGCAATAATAAGTAGTTTTACGCACCGTCACCTCAAGGTGGGAGAAGTGCGCACGCTGAAGGGCTGTCTTTCTCTAACACAAGCCTCCCTGCGCCTGGGCGGGAGAGCATTGGCGGTCACGGAGCAGAGGCGGCTGTGGGTGATGGAGAGAAGCCGTGCAGGAGAGCAGGGCCCTGGGTTCCGGGAGGTTCTGTGAGGCCCGGGGAGGTACCTGCCCCTCTCCCAGCTTCACTCACCTGCAAAACGGAGGCTGAACCCCACAGCCGTTACGATCCTGGCAGGCTCTCAGTCTGTGAGCTGATTCAAAGTCCGAGGTAAATTTTTCTCAGTTTCTCCTTGTCGAGGGCTTCTAAACAATGACCAGACATTTTCTTCACTGGGAAGAGCAGTCTGCTACCTTATAAATGCCAGCACTGTACCCTAACCTAAGACTGGCTTCCCCTTATGAGGTCTTTGCCCCAGTCAATCTTCACAAATGGACTTAGGAACCCTTCGGCCCCAGGAGGATGAGGGGCAGGTCTCGGGCAAACCATATCGACGATGTGGACAATCAGGGGCACCCGGGTGGCTCAGTCGGTTAAGCATCTGACTTTGACTCAGGTCATGAACTCGCGGTTCATGAGTTTGAGCCCCGCGTCAGGCTCTGCGCTCACAGCTCAGAGCCTGGAGCCTGCTTTGGATTCTGGGTCTCCCTTTCTCTCTCTGTTCCTCCCCTGGCTTGCTCTCGCTCTCTCTCTCTCTCTCTCTCTCTCTCAAAAATAAATAAAGATTTTAAAAAATTTAAAAAAGAAGAATATGGAGAATCGGCCCTGGCTGGCTGCGATCAATCCCCATCTCAACACTTCCAGAGCAAGTGTTAAGCAAGCAAGCCAGAAAGCCTTATAAAAACAGCGTCCAGAGACCTGGGTGTTCAACTTCCTGCCAGTGAGTTGTATGAAGACAAGTGGTGTGGGGCTTATCACTCTTGTACACAGTCTCCTAAGGACTGAGAGTTCCACTTAATTCCTCAGTTTTTCACTATGCAGGTGACAAAACTGTCTGTGACTCTGTCCTGTACTTGCAGATTGTGAAGGGAATGCTAGCTCTTGACTCTGCCTAGGGTTTGCATATCTGATCCCCAGTTCTCAAAAAGCCCAGAGAAGGAATTTGACAAGATTCAATATCTATCAAAATTACAAATATATTTACCCTTTGACCCGGCAATTCTGTTTTGGGGGATTTGCTCTACAAACTTACCTACACATACACACACAACTGAGTATGAACACACACACACACACACACACACACACACACACACTCTCTCTCTCTCTCTCTCTCTCTCTCTCTCTCTCTCATTGCAGCACTGTTTAAATAGTAAAGCATCTATCACTAAGTTAAATAAACTCTGGTCTTAGCCTTCAAAATGGGGTACAATTATGTCTGCATGGGGGTTCACGAAGCTTTCCAAGAAATTTGCAAGTATATATTTAAAAGGAACCAAACTTCAGATCCTCAATTTCATACATACTCTGTTCGAAAACGGATCTGCCTGAGAACAGCCCCACCAGTTCTCCTTCCTACTGCTGCTTTCACAATCGCCACTTCCTTCCTCTCAAAGGAGAACACCTCTCATAAGTCCCCATAGGCTTAAAACTTCCTGGTCACCAAACTATGGGACAATCTGAGAATACATGGCTTCAGGGCGGAAGTTTTCTTTCAGAGCAAAGCAAAGGGAGCATCATTAAGAGGTAAACATTAAGTATTCGGCAAATGTTTACTGAGTACCTACTAAGAGCTACGTACTGTCCTAAGCTCTAGGGTTACAACACGTAGAACATAGGGGGAAAAAATCCTTCCCTCCAACAGTTCACATTCTAGTAGAGGGAGAGAGACAACAAAATAAACTAGTAAATCACAAAATATGTAAGAAAGTAAAAACTGCTAGGGAGAAAAGCAAGTAAGAGGGATTGGGGATGCTGAGGTCAGGGAGTGAGGATTGTATTGTAATTTTAATAATTTTTTTATTTTTTTAAATTTTATTTTTATTTTTGAGAGAGAGAGAGAGCGCGCGCGCACGTACGAGCAAGGGAGAGGCAGAGAGAGGGGGGAGACCGGAGGATCCAAAGCAGGCTCTGCACTGAGAGCAGAGAGCCCCACATGGGGCTTGAACTCACGAACTGAGTCCAAGTCCGAAGTCCAACCGACTGAGCCACCCAGGTGCCCCAGATTGTAATTTCATTTAATTCTTCTTAAATTGTTTTTAATGTTTATTATTTTTGAGAGAGAGAGAGAGACAGAGAGCAAGCAGGGAAGGGGCAGAGAGAGAGGGAGACACAGAATCGGAAGCAGGCTCCAGGCTCTGAGCTGTCAGCACAGAGCCTGATGTGGGGCTTGAACTCACAGACCGCGAGATCATGACCTGAGCCGAAGTTGGCCACCCAACTGACTGAGCCACCCAGGTGCCCCGCCCCGCCTCCCCCCCCCACTTCCAGATTGTAATTTTAAAGAAAGTGATCAGAAAAACCACTGCTGAAGATAAACAACTGAGCAAAGACCCAAAGGAGAGAGAATGAACTATGGGGAAAGCACTTTCCTGGCATAGGAACAGCGAGTACAAAGGCACTGGGGCAGGGAGGATGAATAGGAAAGGTTCAAGGAAGAGCAAACAGGCCAATGTGGATAGAACAGGGTCAGCAAGAAGGAGAGTAATAGGCAGATAGAGGTTGCAAAGGCATGGGAAGATCCCGCCTGCCTAAAGTGACTGTTGGGGCTTTGGTTTTTACTCTGAAGGAACTGGGAAGGCACAGGAGGCGTGGGGCAGAGACAGGAGTCTGATTACATTTGAAGGGATTACTCTGGCTGCACCAGGAGAAGCCAGACATCAGGGTATCAGTGAGCAACGCTGACCTGCTGACCTCGGAGAATGACCTGGGAAGTGTCTGTTCCCTCCTTTCCTATTTTCTGGGAAGGCTGCACTGAATGCATATCATTTCCTCTTTTAAATGGTTGGTAGAATTCACCAAGTGAAGCCATCTGGGCCTGGAGTTTTCTTTGCGGGAAGATTTTTAACTGCAAATAAAGTTTCCTTAATAAGTTTGGCGCTATCTGGGTTGCCTGTTCCTTCCTGAGTTGGCTTTGGCTGTTTGTGTCTTTCAAGGAATTTGTCTGTTTTTCCCAGGTTGATGATTCATTCACTTATTATACTTTTGAGATCTGTAGAATCTGTGTGATGTTACCTCTTTCTTTCCTAATATGACAATTTTTGTGTTCTCTTTTTTTCCCGGTCGGTCTGCCTAGAGGTTTATCCATTTTGTTGCTCTTCTCAAAGAACTGGCTTTTGGTTTCATAGATTTCTTTACGGTTTTTGTTTTCTAGTTCACTGATTTCTACATTGGTCTTTTTTTCTACTTAATTTGGGTTTTATGAGCCTTTATTTTTCTACTTTCTTAAGGTGGAAACCCGAGGCCATTTATTTGAGACCTTTTTTTCTTTTCTAACGTAAGGGTTGAGTGTTCTATAAATTTCCCTTTTGTTCTATCCTACAAATTTTATGTTACATTTTCACCTGCATTCGGTTCTGAATACTTGCTAATTTCACTTCTGAGTTTTATTCTTTGACTCATGGTTTATTTGAAAATGCTATCTAGTTTCCAAACAGTTGAAAGTTCTTCCTGACATCTTTATGTCACTGATCCTTCATTTAATTCCACTGTGGTCAGAGATCATACCTTCTATAAATTGAACCGGCTTGTATATACTGAGACTTTTTTAATGGCCCAGAAAATAGTTTATCTTGGTAACAGTTCTGTGTGCACTGGAAAAGAATGTGTATTCTACTGTTCTGGGGTAGAGTGTTCCAGAAGCATAAATTAAGTCACGTTAGTTGATGATAATGTTCAAATCTCCTATACCCTTATTAATTTTCTGTCTAGTTGTTCTATTTGTTATTGAGAAGTGTTAACAGCTCCAGTCGTAATTGTGCATTTCTTGCAGTTCTATCACTTTTTGATTCATGTATTTTGAATCTCTGTTAATACATACATAAACATTTAGGATTATATCTTCTTAATGAATTAACCCCTTATCATTATGAAATCATTATGAAATGACTCTCTTTATCCTTGACGGTATGTTTTGTTTTAAAATCCACTTTGTCTGGGGCGTCTGGGTGGCTCAGTCAGTCAAACGTCTGACTTCAGCTCAGGTCATGGTCTCACTGCTCGTGAGTTCAAGCCCCATGTCAAGCTTTGTGCTGACAGCTCAGAACCTGGAGCCCCCTTCGTATTCTGTGTCTCCCTCTCTCTCTCCCCTCCCCTGCTCATATACTCTCTCTCCTTCAAAATAAATATTTTAAAAAAATACAAAATAAATAAAATCCACTTTGTCTGATATGGCTACTCAGGTTTTCTTCTGATTACTGTTAACATGGTACATCTTTCTCCACCCTTTTGTTTTTAACCTATTTGTATCTTAAAAAAATTTTTTTTAATTTATTATTGAGAGAGAGAGAGAGAGAGTGAGCGCGGGAGAGGCAGAGAGAGGGAGACACAGAATCTAAATAGGCTCCAGGCTCTAAGCTGTCAGCACAGCCTCAATGCGGGGCTCAAACCCACAGACTGTCCGATCATGACCTGAGCCGAAGTCAGACACCCAACCGACTGAGCCACCCAGGCACCCCCTATTTGTATCTTTATATTAAAAGCAGTTTCATTGTAGGCAGCCTATGAATGGATCTTATTTTTTTAAGTTTATTTTTTTTTTTTTGAGAGAGACAAAGAGATAGAAAGAAAGTGAGAACAGGGGAGGGGCAGAAGGAGAGAGAGAATCCCAAGTAGGCTCTCCACTGTCAGCACAGAGCCTGACACGGGACTTGATCACATGAACCATGAGATCATGACCTGACCCCAAATCAAGAGTCAGCTACTTAACCGACTGTGCCGTCCAGGCGCCCCTGAATGAGTCTTACTTTTTATGCAATCCGACAACCCCTGCTTTTTGTTGGGATGTTTTGACTTTTATATTTGATATAATATCAATATGGAATTTAACCTAACATCTTGCTATTTGTTTCATAGTTATCAAATCTGTTCTTTGTTCATTTCTCCAAGTTATTCTGCTTTCGTTTGGATGAATTAATTATTTTTATGATTATATTTGATCTTTGTTGGCTTATTAGCATAACTCTGATGCTGTGGAGTTGACCATACACGTCTTACCTTACCACAATCTACCTTCAAACGATATGTTACTTCATACGTAGCGTAAGAACCATGTAAGAATATACTACCGTTCCTCCTTCCAGTTCTGCCACTGCTGCCACAAATTTTACTTCCACCTAAGCTACGCATGCCACAACATGTCATTACTGTTTGTGTTTAAAACACATTTAGGGGCACCTGGGTAGCTCAGTTGGTTGAGCGTCTGACTTCGGCTCAGGTCAGGATCTCATGGCTCGTGAGTTCAAGCCCCACGTCAGGCCGGGGTCTGGGCGGACAGCTCAGAGCCTGGAGCCTGCTTCAAGTTCTGTGTCTCCCTCTCTCTCTGCCCTTCCCCCACTCATTTGCTCACGTGTGTCCCCCACCCCCCACCCCCGCCTCTCAAAATAAATGTTTTCAAAAAAGTTATTCAGCGGCCGTATTTACTGGTTCCTATCATTTGTATCACTTCTGGCCAGTTGTTGGTTGTATTTTCCACTTCTTCACATACCTAGTAATTTTTTATCGGATGGCGGACATGAATTTTACCATGCTGGGTTACCTAGATATCTTTATATTGGTAAAAATATTCTTCAGTGTGTTCTGAGATACAGTTTGGAAAAGTTTGATCCTTTTAAGTCGTGCTCTCAAATGTTGTTAGACGAGACCAGAGTAACATTTACTCCACAATTAACTGAGGCAAGATACTTGTGATGGCTAATTTTATGTGTCAACTTGACTGGGCCACAGGGCACCCAGATATCTGGTCACGCATTATTCTGACCAAATCTACTAATTCTATTCTGCCCTCAACCTACTAGTTTTTATATACATTAATTTTTAAACTAGTGAATGAATTATTTTATTTTTTAGAAAGTCATCATAGAGGTTAAGCGACCGACTTCGGCTCAGGTCATGATCTCCCGGTTCGTGGGTTCGAGCCCCGCATCCAGCTCTGTGCTGACGGCTCAGAGCCTGGAGCCTGCTTCGGATTCTGGGTCTCCCTCTCTCTTTCTGCCCCTCCCCCACTCGTGCCAGATTTATGTAAGTACTGGTCTTACTGAACCCATTCTCACGGGGTCTTTGTGGTCTGGTCCAGAGGACCAAACACCTGCTCTCTTCATCTTTTCACTCAAAGGCACTTATAACTGATATAATTCCACCAATATGAAACTGCAGTTGCCACTTCGAACATTTTGTTATGAAAAAGACTGTTCAGGGGCGCCCGGGTGGCTCAGTCGGTTGAGCGTCCGACTTCGGCTCAGGTCATGATCTCGTGGTCTGTGAGTTCGAGCCCCGCGTCGGGCTCTGTGCTGACGGCTCGGAGCCTGGAGCCTGCTCCCGATTCTGTGTCTCCCTCTCTCTCTGACCCTCCCCCGTTCATGCTCTGTCTCCCTCTGTCCCAAAAATAAATAAAAAAATTTAAAAAAATGTAAAAAAAAATTTAAAAAAAGCAAAGAAAAAGATGGTTCATCTAAGAGACATCATAAATTCAAAACAAAAAGGGAAGAAACCTCATGAGGGGATTCTCTGTCTTGCCTGTGTAAAAGACAGATCATCCTGTTTAACCAGGACACCTCCCTCTCTTTCCCTTATTAATAAATGCTGGCTTTTTAAGGACATGGCTTAACAGGACTGTCAGGGACCTGAATTCCTATGTAAGTCGGATGTGTTGACTTTAGTTCTTGTGGGTTTGAGTGGGGTTCCCTGCATCTAAGTCTCCCCTCCGTACAGGGAGAAGATACGCCATTTACGCCAGCGGGAAGCCAGCTTCCTCTCGCTTCTTCCTTCCTTCCTTTGCCACTTTTTTTCTTTTCTTGGGAGACTCTGGAGATTAATTAATCATAAGTCATTGTTCTGTCATCATGTGCGTACGCAAGAAATATCTAGTACAGATAAATAGTCCAGAATTTCCGTAAGAAAGAGAAAAAAATGTACTTCTACTTTTCTCTTGCTAAAATTGTAACTCAAAAGAAAAAGTCTAAGTGTGGGTTTGGGTAGCAGTCTGTAAAAAAAAGAAAAAAAAAAGTTTATGTATTCATTTTGAGGAGGGGGCAGAGGGAGAGAGAATCCCAAGCAGGCTCCACACTCACCACAGAGCCCAACTCGGGGCTCGATCCCACGACCATGAGATCATAGCCTGAGCCTAAATAAAAAATGAGACACTTAACTGACTGAGCAACCCAGGCGCCCCATTTTGGGGGGATAAAAGTCTTGGTTCGTATACTTAGCTTGGTATACCCAAGAGACTTAAAAGTCTTTTTGGATATATGACTATAATAGGTCTATTTATATTAAAATTGTGTTATATTCCTGATAATTAGATGATTCTTTGGAATATAAATAAGAGTAAGTTTAAATTAGCTTAAAAATAACTCTACGCTTCCTCCTGATTTTATTATGATATAAAAATAATGTCACCGCAGTAATTAATCGGTGTACGACTTGGGTTTAATTTCTCATTATTTAAACCTTCCAAATTAACAACAGTAGTTCTAAGGGTTCGGTAAGATCTGTTTCTACAAATTGTTTAAAGTTACAAAAATATGTAACTGTATTTAATGAAAAGAACTTATGATAAAATATCTTTTAAAAATTATTTAATCGCACAAATTCTTATGTTTCAATTCATAAATATTTGATGTGTTGACCTAATTTTATTTTCCAGATGTTCAGTCAAACTAAAGATCTCTCAAACTAATAACAAATTGAGTTAATTAATAATCTTTGGAACTATAGACAATTTCTAATTAACGGAAAAGATCCAAATATTTGGCACTACATTCAGTTTTAAATTACCCTTCCTCCTTATTCTTTTTAACTTTATTTTTAAGTAATCATTACACCCAACGTGGGGCTCAAACTCAGAACCCTGAGATCAAGAGTCGTTTATTCTGCCGACTGAAATAGCCAGGCGGCTCTCCTTATTTTTTTTTCATTTATTTTTTTAACTTGCATTTATTTATCTATTTATTTTTAGAGAGAGAGAATGCACATAAATAGGGAAGAGGGGTGGGGGAGGGAGGGAGAGGGAGAGAGGGAGGGAAAGAGAGAGGGAGAGTCTCAAGTAAGCAGGCTCCATGCACAGCATAGAGCCCAATACAGGGCTTGATCCCATGACCCTGGGATCATGATCTGAGCTGAAATCAAGAGTCAGACACTCAACCAACTGAGCCACCCAGGCGCCCCTCTCTTCCTTAATTTTATATATAAAATACCTATGAATTAAGTGGACACGTAAATTTCTCTAAATGATGTAGATCCATGCCTTTTTGTCATCTTAAAATTTGTTAAAGTGACATAAAATATATACTCAAGGGGAAAAAACTGCTAGACAATTCCCAATTTCCTGTCTTCTACTACTTTTTTAAGTGTATTTACATATTTTGAGAGAGAGAGAGTGCACACGCACAAACAGGGGAGGGGCAGACAGAGAAGGGGAGAGAGAGAATCCCAAGCAGGCTCCACACTGCCAGCGTGGAGCCCGACGTGGGGCTCAAACTCACAAACCATGAGATCATGACCTGAACTGAAATCAAGAGTTGGGCACTAGGGGCGCCTGAGTGGTTCAGTCAGCTAAGGCTCAGGTCATGAATTCACGGTTCGTGGGTTCCAGCCCCACGTCGGGCTCTGTGCTGACAGCTCAGAGCCTGGAGCCTGCTTCGGATTCTGTGTCTCCTTCTCTCTCTGCCCCTCCCCTGCTCCTGCTCTGTCTCTCTCGATCTCTGAAAAATAAACAAACATAAGAAAAAAGAAGAGCTGGGCACTTAACCGACTGGGCCACCCAGGCACCCCACTAATTTTCTCTTACGTCTAGAAACTTGTAACTTTAAAGTTGGTGAAATAGGTACGAAAAAACAGGAATATGTGTATAATAAATGTGGTTTGATTTTTTTTTCATTAAGGAAATTGTTAATTAAGATGGTAAATCAATATAATCTATATGGTATTTAATGTCCTGATATAATTAATTATATTTTACAACTAGTTAGAAACTTTACTCTCATCATCATTTACAGAATTATGTTTCTGTGTATCTAAACACATACCTGAGGAAGTGTATTGATTAATGCAAAATTTCATATATGATCAGAGATAACAAAAGACAGATTTGAGGGTAAATTATTAATGGCAAATATAAAGGGCCTGAAGAAAACAAACTGCCTACAGATGGTGAATCTGAAGTAAATAATGAATTCTATTCAAAAATCATGGCAATGTTGGCTCAATGTTAATAAATTTATTCATGAAGGAAATGCCTTATAAATCTTTTATTGCCAACAGTTAAATGAATAATAGGCAAAAAATAAAATTCAAATCTGGGTTATCTTTCTGTAAAGTGACCAAGTTATGCCACTGCCAGATAATAGATTCCTTTCCTTTTTGTCATCAAAATATGATGTTAACTGTCTGAATTTTCTGGCATAGGCAGAATCATTTTGAAAAAAAGTCTTTTTTTAAAGTTCCTGTAATCATTTTATTTACTGTTGTGTGTTTCCAAATTACTTCCTTTAGCGATTTCTTGGTTTTGGATACTATGATTTATGTCATATATACAGAGGGAGTAGGGACGTGCAATAAAAAAAGTATTTCTGACTTGATAAATCAGAAAAGTGAAGCCAGGAATGAATGCCAAAGAGAGTGGGTAATCCTAGAAGAGAGAGAGATGGGGTGATATCCAGGCTCTCTACACTCATTCTCTGATTGACCTTTGAACTACTCACACTCATGCAGGGGACAGACCCAAAACAGCTGGCTAAAGACAAAAACTCCGAGAGACAGGAGCTGCCCTCAAGGGGCAAGTTTCTCAAGGAAGCAAGTTTGCAGTTTAAACCCAATGGAGAAAATTACCTGATAAAAGAAATAAAGCAATGCTTACTGGAGAAAAATAACAGAATCTGGAATTTCTACAAGTTGACACTGATAATGTCCAGGATACAATTCAAAACTAGTCAACATGCCAAGAATCAAGAAAATGGAACACGTTTTAGTTCAACCCCAAGCCTGTTGATGAAACGAGATGAACAAGACGTTGGTATTAAAAAAAAACCAATTAAGTTTATTTATTTATTTTGAAAGAGTCAGAGAAAGCACAAGTAGGGGCTGGGGCAGAGACAGGGGGAGAGAGAATCCCAACCAGGCTCTGAGCTATCAGCATGGAGCCAACATGGGGCTCAAACCCACGAACTGTGAGATTATGACCTGAGCTGAAACCAAGACTCGGATGGCCAACCAACTGAGACATCCGGGCACCCCCAAGAGATGGACTTTAATGTAAAGACACAGGTAAGTTGAAAGAAAATGAACAGAAAAAGATACAACATGCAAGCATAATCATAAAAGACTGGAATAGTCACATTAATATCAAATAAAATAGACTTCAAAACAAAATGTATTACCAGAAATGAGAAAAGGATAAGTTTATCCAGAAGACACAGCTACCATAAATAGGTATGCCCCTAATAACAGATCCAAAATACCTAAAGCAAAACTGGTACTATTAAAGGGAAAGACAGTTCTACAATAGCAACTGGAGATTTTAGCACCATCAACTGACTGAACTAGACAATAAAAAAAAAAAAAAAAAAAAAAATCAACAAACACACTGAAGATATGAATCACCCTGACTTAATAATATTTATAAAACTCTACTCAAGAAAAAAGAATACCAATTCCTTTCAAGGTGCATTTTATATGGTACATCTATTAAGACAGATCTATCTAGATAAATAAAGTAAGATCAATATATTTAAGTAGATTAAAATTGTATAGGGTATGTTCTTTGATTACAATGGAATCAAACTAGAAATCAATACCAATAAGATAACCAAAAAACTCCTAGTGTTTCAAAATTAAACAACATGCTTCTATTTTTTATTTTTATTATTTTATTTGAGAGACAGAACACATGAGATGGGGAGAGGGACAGAGGAAGAGAGAGAGAGTCTCAAGCAGGCTCCACGCTCAGTGCAGAGCCTGACTCGGGGCTTGATCCCATGACTTTGGGATAGTGACCTGAGCCAAAATCAAGAGTCGGACGCTCAACCAACTGAGCCACCCAGGCACCCTAAACAACATACTTCTAAATAATCATTCAAAGAAGGAATCACAAGAGAAATTAGAAAACATTTTGAACTGAACAATAATGAAAATATAACTTACCAAAATTTGTAAAATATAGGAAAAGTAGTGTCTAGAGGAAATTTTACAGATTTAAATAGCTATATATAACTTATGTAAATGTCTACATATGTGACAATCTATATGAAATGAACAAATCCCTTGGAAGATGCAAATTACCAAAACTATGCAATAACCAGAAAACTCAATATCCATGAAAGAAAGAGAATGTATAATTAAAAACCTTCTGACAAAGAAATCTCCAGGCCCAGGTAGTTTCACGTGTAATTGAAACATTTAAGAAAGAAATAATATCAATCTTTCAGAAAATTGCAGAAGAAATGCTTCCAAACTCATTTCAGGGAAACAAGTATTACCCTGATGCCAAAACTAGACAAAGATGTCACAAGAAAAAAAGAACTACAGGCCAATATCCCTCATAAACATAGGTATGAAGATTCTTAACAAAGTGTTATCATATAGCAAATCCAATAATACACAACATATATCAAGTACAGTTTACCTTGAGAATGCAAGGTTGGTTTAACATGTGAAAATCAATGTGATTCACCACCATAGTAGAAGAATAAAGGGGAAAAATCATATGATCATTTAAGCAGATGCAGAAAAAGCCTCTGACCAAATTTGATATCACTTTCATCACAAAAATTCTCAGTAAACTAGGAAGAGAAGAGAACTTCTTCATCCTCATTTAGGGTGTATACGAAAGCCCTACCACTAACATTATACTTAATAGCGAAAGGCTCAATGCTTTCTAGCTAAAATCAAGACCAAGGCAGGGATGTCCACTGTTATGGCTTCTATTTAACACTGTACTAGAAGTCCTAGGTAGTGCAATAAGGTAAGAAAAAGAAATAAAAGGCATGACTATTTTTATTTGTGGATGACACAGTCTTCTGTTTAAGAACAGAAAAATATACATTCCTTCAAGGGCATGGTATATTTACTTAAACATATCCTAAGAAATAAAACAAGATCAATACATTTAAAAAGATTGAAATAATACAGGGTATATTCTTTAACTACAATGGAATCAAGTTAGAAATCAATACCAAAAAGATAGCAACAACAACAACAACAACAACAAAATTCCAAGTATTTGAAGTATTTGGAGAAAACTCTAAGCAACCAACACAAAAAAGCGACTAGAACTAATAAGTGAATTTAGCAAATTGCAGGATACAATATCAGTATACAAAAGTCATTTTTATTTCTAAATGTTAGCAGTAAAAAGTTAGAAAGATATGGGGTGGCTGGATGGCTCGACTGGTTAAGCATCCAGCTTCGGCTCAGGTCATGATCTCGTGGTTTGTGAGTCTGAGCCCCACATCGTGCTCTGTGCTGACAGCACAGAGCCTGGAGCTTGCTTGAGTTCTGTTGTCTCCCTCTCTCTCTCTGCCCCTCCCCTGCCCCTGCTCACACTCGTGTCTCTCTCTCTCTCTCTCTCTCTCTCTCTCTCTCAATAAATAAATAAACAGTAAAAAAAAATTTTAAGTTAGAAAGATAAATTTAAAATCAACTCTATTTACAGTATCATTAAAAATACTGAGTTATACATTTAATGAAAGATATGAAAGTCCTGAACACTGAAAATTATAAGACATCACAAAGGAAAATTATAAAAGACCTAAATACATGGGGAGACATACTATACTCGTGGACTATCAAATACTGACTGATTTCCCATGAAGCCAATATTAAGATGGCAATCCCCTCAGACTGACAATAGACCTAAGGCAATCCCAATAAAAATCTTAGTAGGTTTTTCTGAATAAATTGACAAGCTAATCTTAAAATTTATATGAACAGGCAAAGACCTAGAACAGCCAAACAATTTTGAAAAGAACAATAAAACTGTAAGATTTGCCTGAACTCAAGCCACATTATAAAGCTACAGCAACCAAGACAGTATGACATTGGTGGAAGAATAGACATGTATCAACAGAACAGAAGAGCCCATATATAGGTCTATATTTACATCAGCAAACCCCAGAAAAGATAAACTCAAATAAATTGACACCAACCCATATGTTAGTTAAACTTCAAAAAACTAAAAGCAAAGAAAAAAAATCTTCAAGGCAAAGAGAGAGAAATGGTATCTCACCTACAGGGGGAAACAATTTGAATGACAGTAAATTTCTCATCAGAAACTACAGACGCCAGAGGGAGCGGAACAAATTTTCATGTGCTGAAAGAAGAAAACGGGCAACCCAGAATCCTATATCCACCAAATATATCCTTAGGGAATAAAGAGAAGACCAAAACATTATCAGATAGAGGAAACTAAGAGAATTGGTGGACAACAGATCTACACTAAAAGAACAGCTAAAGGAAGTTCTCTAAACATAAAGGAGACAATAAAAGAGATTTGGGAACATCAGGAAGAAAACACAACACAAAAATATGGATAAATACAACAGACTTTCCCTTTCATCTTAAGTTTTTTAAATTGTGCATGACTGCTATAGCAAAAAATTATAACACTAATGTGGTTTTAAACGCAGAAGAAATATTTAAGACGATTATATTATAAAAGGGGGAGAGTAAATGGATGTTAAAAGAGGTAATGTTTCTGTGCTCCACTCAAACTGGCAAAATAATGGCACTGGTAGACTGTGATAAGTTTTATAGATAGATAAAAATATAGATAGATAAGGCAACCACTAAAAAAGCTATACAAAGATAATCTTCAAAAATACTACAGTTATATCAAAATGGAGCTCCAAAAAATGTTCAAGTAACGCAAAGGAAGGCAGAAAAAGGAAAACAGAGAAATGTAAAACAGAGAGAAAGAGGGGAAAAAACAGAACCAAAAATCCAATGGCAGACTCAAGCCCTAACATATCAATAATTACATTAGTTGCAGATGGTCTAAACACACCAATTAAAAGAAAAAGATTGACAGAATGGACTAAGACGTTGCCTTTATATAAGAAACTCACTTCAAATATAACGACATATGTAGGTTGAAAGTAAAAGGTTGTAAAAAGATATTTCATGTAAACATTGATTGAAAGAAAGTCGAAGTAACTATAGTAATATCAGACTTCAGGGCAAATGAAATTATCAGAGGTAAAGAGGGACTTTATAGATGATATACGGTCAAGTCATCAAGACTGCATAGTAATCCTAAGTATGTAAGCACCAAACAACAAAGCTCCAATATATAAAAAGAAACAACTGACAGAACTCAAAGGAGAAACAGACGTATCCACCATTCTACTTGGAGACTTCAACACTCCTCTCTCAACGATCGCTAGAACGCTTATTGTTAGAAGTCAAAGACCATCCACCAACAGTGTCTATTGCCATTTATAGAACAGTACACTCAATAACAATAGAATACACAGTCTTTCCAAGCGTCCAAGACAGATCATATCCTGGGGCAGAAAACAAACCTCAAGATTTTTAAATAACTGAAATCTGTATATCCTTGGGCCAGAATGGACTCAAAACTAAATATCAGTAACAGGAAGATAAATAATAACCTCCAAATACTTGGGACCCAAACAGTGTACTTTTAAAATAATTCATGGATCAAAAAAAGTCTCGAGGAAATTAAAAAAAAAAATACACTGAGCAAAATAAAAGTGAAAACACCACCTATCGAAATCCAGTCATTTTAGGAAACAATATGTCATTTATCTCTTACAAGCACACGCTTGTCCTATGACCCAGAAATTCCACTCCTAGGTATTTCTCCAACAGAAATAAAAGTATACGTGCACACAGTGATGAGCACAAAAATGTTCACAGCGGTAGCATTCATAATGGCCGCCCAAAAGGAAGCAACTCCTGTGTTAATCACTGGTAAACTGGTAAGCAAATTGTGCTGTACCCACATAATGGAAAACTACTTGGCAAGGAAAGGAAAAGGAAAGGAAAGATTAGTACACCGACAACATGTATGAATCTCAAAAAGATTATGCTACGTGGAAGAAGTGAAACACAAAAGTCTCTGGTTTCTGTATGATTCCACTTGTATGAATTTCTTGAAAAGGCAAAACTACAGACACGGAACGCATATGGGTGGTTACCTAGGGCCAGTGGTTGAAGGGAACCAAAGAGAAAAGGACACAGGAAAACTTAAATGGCGAGGAAACTTCTATAATCTCAACTGTGATGGAGGCTACGTGAACCACCAAAATTCATCCAAATACACACTTAAAAATAGGTGGATTTTATTATATGTAAATAATACCTTTATTTTTTAATAATTATTCTAAAAAATCACCCAACCCAAGGCCCCAGTATTCTATAAACATCCTTCCCTGACTCTGTCAAGTGAGCGTTCGAATTTCTCTACTACAAGCTTTTCTCTCTCGACAGGTTGTTGGGCACAGACCACTTTCAGGAAATAAAATTCCCAAACCTCCACCTCCCTGGGTACGCTTCCCTACGCCCACCTGCCTGAGAGAATGCACCTGACCTGCAGCCTTCCCAGTAATTCTCTCCCACGCCCTTGCTCGGCCACCCTCCCTGCACTTTGCAAAAGCAAAGCTTCCGCTCACTTGCCCTAAACCTCACTACAGAGCACTACTTACGGGTGTGAACACCCCCCGGAGGACAAACAGCTACAAACACTGGCGACAGTGGAGCCTTCTTTCCTCATGGCACCTTAAACCCACAGTCTTGTGACTCTCCAGTTTTACCCATAGTTCTATTGATGGTAAAGCATGGGGTTCAAAGAGGGATCCTTGGGGTCACTCTGAATTCACGTGTGTCACAGAGTGGGGTGTAAAGCCAATTTGCATAACCACCTTGCTTCTTCCACCCACCCCCCCTCATGTTCTAAAGAATTCACTGCCCCTGTGGGAAGAAGCCTGGAGAACAAAGTCAATCAAGAAAGAGTTATTAGTAGGAATACTGAAGGCACAGGTGCTTTATTTCATCCAGATAACAAACCACGGCAGAGTGCTGTGGAATTTTCAAGAAATAGAAAAAGCATGCTGGAAAATACCAATCAATCTCATAGTATGCCTCCTCTGTATTTTCACTGTTCTCAGTAGTGAGGGGCTTGGTGATTTCCATTTGCCAAAAGATTCTTAAATACTGTAAATCCACATTTATTTTTTACTTGGGCCTAAGTCTCCTGCTCCTTGTCACTTAACTACTTTTGCTGACGATTGGAATAATATACTTAGCAGCTTTAGATGAACTTAATAGAAAAATGTTACAGATTCCACTGCAAGCAATGATTTAGTAACAATCATTTCACCTTTCATAAGCCCCACGCTTAATTATGGGTTCAATGTCTTCTCTGCCTTTTATTCCTGGTGTCTACAAAGCAAATCAAATTGTAATCTCAGAAGCAGAACATCCACTATGATATACAGATGTAGAATAACATGTTTTCAAAATACAACCTAGAAAGAAATTCCTTAAATATTCAAGAAGCCAGAAGGACAGGGTCTGGTGGATGGATATTCAATGTTAGCCATGAAGGGATGATAAGAGAAAGAGACAGTTACGTATGAGCAAACCTTACCTTTGTAATAAAACCTACTATACAACCAACAAAGTATTCATCAGCGTAAGAATTAAAAGCTAATCTTTGTTCACTGGAAGCTATATCAATTCTGACCTGCCAAAGAAATGAAAATCAAAGAAGGGGGAAAAGGAACAGGCACCTGGTCTAATAATCTCTTGATGTAGCGTCTGGGCTGGAGAACAGGCCCCTGGTTTCTGGCAACAGAGATCTGCACCTGGAATCACAAACACATCAGTCCTGGAAGCGGAAGAATATCCTGTGTTCTTTTATTGCCAAGATATTCCTATATGGAAAATGCCTGGAATAACTGTCACACACAAACAATAAAGAACTTGGCAACGAAGATTTAAATGTTAACCAGCATGTTGTTGAACATTTTGTAGGTAGTCACCCAATACTTAATAAATACGAAGTTAACGTGTGTAAAGCACGGACGTGAGTGTGTGACACGGGAGGTAGTAAGTTTGCTATTATTATCATTATATCGCACTCTCGGTGGAAAGTGTCTCACTGTTTCATTCATTAAGTTTCTACTAAACACCTACTATATGCAAGGTAATCTGATGTGTGCTAAGATCTGATATAGGACAACATGGGCATGGTCTCTGCACTAAGGCGGCTGTCCAGTCCAGGAGGGGAGGGGCACCGAACAAAGCATCACAATAATTAATGTGTGATTATAAAGTGAGATGCATTCCCCAAAGACAAGAATAAATCCTATGGAAGAATGTAACAAAAGGAAAGTGCTTATAAAAAAAATTCTCAGTGGGCCGCCTGGGTGGCTCAGTCAGTTGACCCTCCGACTTCGGCTCAGGTCATGATTTCATGGTCTGGGGGTTCGAGCCCCATGTCGGGCTCTGTGCTGACAGTTCAGAGCCTGGAGCCTGTTTCGGATTCTGTGTGTCTCCCTCTCTCTCTGCCCCTCCCCTGCTCACGCTCTGTTTCTCTCTCTCTCTCTCAAAGATGAATAAACATTAAAAAAGAAATTAAAAACAAAAACAAAGAGGGGCACCTGGGTGGCTCAGTCAGTTAAGTGTCTGACTTCAGCTCAGGTCATGGTCTCGCGGTTCATGAGTTCAAGCCCCACGATGGGCTCTGTGCTGACAGCGTGGAGCCTGGAGCCTGCTTGGGATTCTGGGTCCCCCTCTCTCTCTGCTCCTCCCCCACTCATGCTCTGTCTCTCTCTCTCAAAAGTAAACCTTAAAAAAAAAGAATTTTTCATGTTTATAAAGTGAAAAACAGTCCCTAATTTATCTGGTTTTGTCAATTGACGTTTTTTATTTAAAAAAATTATTTTTTTATTTTTGATAGACAGAGACAGAGCATGAGTGAGGAAGGGGCAGAGAGAGGGGGAGACACAGAATCCAAAACAGCTCCAGGCTCTGAGCTGCCCGCACAGAGCCCGATGCGGGGCTCAAACTCACGGACCGAGAGATAATAACCTGAGCTGAAGTCAGACACTCAGCCAAGTGAGCCACCCAGGCGCCCCTGTCAACTGAGATTTCTAAACAGAGTCCTTTAAAGGGCAATATACCTAAACAACAAAGGATTTTGGTCAGTTTTTTTTTTTTTTTAATTTTTTTTTTAACATTTATTTATTTTTGAGACAGAGAGAGACAGAGCATGAACGGGGGAGGGTCACAGAGAGAAGGAGACACAGAATCTGAAGCAGGCTCCAGGCTCCGAGCCGTCAGCACAGAGCCCGACACGGGGCTCGAACCCACGGACCGTGAGATCATGACCTGAGCCGAAGTCGGACGCTTAACCGACTGAGCCACCCAGGCGCCCCTTGGTCAGTTTTATGAAATGACCAGTACCAAATTAAATCTTTAGACTACTGAACACAGTAATCAATGTATCACATCTGAACACAACTCTATTCGTAAGTGCAATAACTTCAAGCAGAATTTTCTAATCTGTCATGCTTGGGCACTTATGATATCGTTGGGAAAACATTTTTAAAAATAAGTGCAAAGAACAGCTACAAGGAACAGACTATTCTGAAACCATTTCCAGGAACAGGGTTTGTTTAAACAAAACGTATTAAGTGAAACCAGCTGCATTAAGGGTCGATGCCATCTGAAATGGAATTCTAAAACCACCCACTTCATGGGATCAGGGTAATTATTCCTTCCGGTTGCTAGAAATGAAATAGCGGCCAATACAGGACAGCCTGGCAAGGAGGAGGTCGCTGCTGAACAAAAGGCCCAGATGAACAAAAAGCTGAACAAAAGGCAGGTAGGGACTCAACAGAAACCCAGGGTCTCGCTGGCCAGCGCACACCACATGCTTCCACACCCCCTTCAGACAAAGTGCGCTGGGAATGGGAAGGGAGCCCCTCTTTTGGGGGTGCCAGCAGAGAGGGGCCTAGAGTGAGGAATAATCAGCATATTCCACCAGAGGGTCAGTTGATGCTTTCACACAAACTGACAGTTTAAAAAAAACCAACAAACAAACCACTCCACTAATTAAATATATGCTCTAGGGAGCTCTGAAATGCATGTTCTCCTATCTGAAAACGAAAACAGATCTCGAGGAAAATGGAGCCTGAATTATAGCTAAGGTTTCGTTACTTAAAATCACCTTCCTCGGCTTCTAACAAAAAGCCTAAGAACGAGCTTGCTCCTTTGAAGACTTACTATCAGAGAACCTGCCGAGAAGTCATGTGACCCGGCCAGCAAGGATCACCAGTTCTGAGTGTTTCCCAATGTACCGCCCGGCATAGCCATAGCCAGTAGGACCGTAACCAAAACAATGCAGTTGAGAAACGTGGCCGTTAATCATTTTATTTTGGAAACCAATTAGGGGATGATGAAGGAAGAAAAAACAGTGATTCATTTGTTTTGATGAAATCTGGCCTTCAAAAGACAGAACAGCCCAGGAAATAGGCATATCCGGATGGTCTAAGGTATCTAAATGTGGCCTTTAAAAAAAGAGTCTTCCCAAGCTCACTAAATGAACAAAATAAATCAGCTAGTTTATGAACTCGACTATGACCTATTCTGGTAACTTTATGGATGGAAGCTCACAGGTTAAAAAAAAAAAAGTGTGTTTGTGTGTGTGTGTGTGTGTGTGTGTGTGTGTGTGTGTCCCCGAAGGGCAGTCACAAACTTGGCAGTTTGAAGCACTCAAAGCAACAAGATACAGAGTGCCATGACCTCCCAGGTCACCTGGAGGATAATGGTGGTGTAGGTTTGAAACTGCCCTCATTAGCTGAGTTTATCTGCCTCTAAAAAGCAGGCAGAGCTTAGGACTAAAATTCAAGCCAAAGTGTGCAGTTTACAACACAGCTTGTATGGACTCGAGCTGTTTCTCAGAATAGCCTGAAACTTCTAAAGTGAATGGAGAGAGTAATCCCAACAATGTCTTCAAAGGCATAAGGAACATTTCAACGATAGAAATCCTGATTGGCACGTGGACACCACTAGTAAACAAAATTCATGATAATCTGGGCCCGGGCCAGACTTCCAAATCTTTGTGGAGAATAAAGGGGGGCGGGGGGCAGATGCTGAGTTACTGGAGGAGTTAAAGGAAACGTGGAACGAAACAAATCTGTGGAAACCGCTTTTGAAGAAACTCCTCAGTATGGAAGGAATGCTAAGAATAAGCAAAGTCCGTGCGATTCCTGGTGGCTGATTAAAAGGTGTTGCTCCCTGTCGCACTATATGCTACCTTGGATGTAAATTAAAAAATAAATCGATTAATTAAAAATAAATAGATAAAATGCTAGAAACTTCAAAACAAAATGGGAAGTCAATATGCTAACATAAACTTGTTAGAAAACAATTAAAAGTGAAAAACAAAACAAACAAACGACAGGTGTTGTTCCCTATGTCAGTGACAGCGGAAAAAAACAGTGCTGTTCCTTAGCTCACCTTGTAAGCCATTACCATGGAGAGGAAAAACGGTATTCGCGGCAGGCATAAATGAGAAAGCAGAGAGAAGCCGCGAGGTCTAATCCCGGGACTCCGCCACTTCCTACCTGCACATCACACTCAAGTCACCCAGCCTGTCTACACCCGGTAGACTATCCATACAACTGGACGGTATCCGCCAACTCATACGATATCACACGAGATCATGTACTACCACCGTGTTGCCAAGTACAACTATGTAAATAGAAGGGACAATATGATTGGAGCTATCTCCTAACATCTCCCACTCAACATTCTTCACGCCTCTTACACCCTCCCCCAACTGAGTACACCGCCCCTTGTGCCAGCCAGGGCCGCCATATTGGAAATCGTATTTGACATGGCTGCTGTTTGTTAACAGAGAAAGGGATAAAACTGGAGGACTGGGGGACGAAGAAACTCTTAAGATAACCAACAGGGGCAGGAAGGAGCTGACGGAAACTGGAAATGAAAAAAAAAAGGAGAGAGAGAGAGAGAGAGAGAGAGAGAGAGAGAGAGAGAGAGAATTAAGATAATAAGCAGAGTGGGGTGCCTGGATGGCTTGGTCGGTTGGGCCTCCGACTTGGGCCCACATCACGATCTCACAGTTCGTGAGTTCGAGCCCTGCATCAGGCTTTGTGCTGACAGCATGGAGCCTGGAGCTCACTTCCAGTTCTGTGTCTCCCTCTCTCTCTCTCTCTGCCCTTTCCCTGCTCACACTGTGTTTCTCTCTCTCTCAAAAGTAAGTAAACATTAAAAAAAAAAAAAAAAGATAATAAGCAGAGAAACGCAAGTTGTCATGTCCCTGGCAACCTGGTAGGCTTCCACTTACTTGTGGCCTTAGGCTAACATGTGGCCTCCGGAAAGTCAGAAAGTCGAGTTCTCGGTTGTGACCAGCTCAGTGTCCAGATAAAGGAAAGACGAGCCTTCAGCAGTGGGGAACTTAGAACAAGTTCCCCGATGCTGTCAGGACTCGGCTTAAGTGACGGTGTATTCTGGCAAAAAGGTAGGGCTTACCCCAGAGGGGAACCCCAAGGCGTCCTCCATCCACTTCCCAAATGGAAATGCTATTCTGCTCTCAACTTTATTTCTTGCTCCCATTCTGTCTGGCTCGCAGAAACCTGATCTGGGCTGAAGTCCAAGCTCGATCCTAAACCAACGGGGATCCTTAGGCAAGTTCATTCACCTCTCTGGGTCTATTTAACATCTTCCTAAATTTTAAACCTTCTTTCTTGGGGTGACCGTCCTTCTCGAAATATGTACTTGAGAAATTCCTTTAGTGATGGGTTCTCAGGGGCAAATTCCTCGTTTTTATTTATCTGAAAATGTCTGTATTTCATTCTCCTTGTTGAAAGACAGTTTCATAAATATGATTCTAGGTTAACACCTATTTTCACTGCCTACTCCGGAAATACTATTTTCCTGTTTCAAGGGCTTTTACTCTTGCTGTAGAAAAGCCAGCCGTCACTCGGTTGTTTCTTTGTAGGTAATCTGTCTTTTCTCTCTGGCCATCGGAAGAATCTTTTTCTGTCTCTGATGTTCTATAGATTCATAATTTCTTTCCTTTCCCTTTTGATTGCTTTAGAATTGATGTGCTTCCTGAACCTGAGAATTTCTGTCTCTCTATCACCCTTAGAACCTGGGTCAAGGGACCCCCATCCTAGATTCCACAGTGTAAAAGACTCCAGCTCTCTGCACAGAGTAAGAGGTCCAAAGGCTCGGGGATGTGTCCACCCAGAGCCTGACTACCATATTCTAGGTATCCTAATCAGCTCCAAGCCCACATTCAGGGTTTGCCTGAGTCTCTTCCCCATTCTACTCTGAAAGTGGAATGCACCAGCAGTGTGGGCATAGGCCAGAGGTGTCCTCTAGTGGCATTTCTGTGAGGAGTGTGAACAGGGGTTAGACTTGCAGGCGGAAGTATCTATGCATGAGCGCATCTGACCCCTCACAATGCGGAATAAAGCTGGGGGAAGAAAGGGAGAGGGCTGGGCTATATGCCAGGGCCTAGCTCAGTCTATGCTGTTACATGACTGTAGAGTTCGAGGACTATAAATTTAAACCTGGCTTTCTAGGTTATTATGAAGGCATATTTGTCAAGGTCGAAGTATAGAATACATTTTATTCGGGGTGCCTGCCTGGCTCAGTCAGTAGAGCATGTTACTCTTAATGTCAGGGTTGTAAATTCAAGCCCCATGTTGGACGTAGAGATTAAATACAATCTTTAAAAAAAAAAAAGAAAAGAAAAGAAAAAAGAACATATTTTATTTAACGGTTCGTTACATTGGTGACTTTTTAAAATATTTAGATACATGGTTTGTGCGCCTCCAATTATACTCTTGCACCGGCCTCCACAAATGAAAGAGGGAGACCGGATACTTATCAATTGTGAAAATTCTCACCCATTACCTCTTTCAACACTGCTCTTTGCCATTTCCCATACTTCATTTCCAATCTTCTTCTGGAACTCCAAGTAAACGCAAGTTACACTCTGTCTTGTAACTGCTTGTATTTCCCATTTCTTTGTCTCTCTATGATATAGCTTGTATTACTTCTTTCAGATTTGCCATCCAGTTCACTAATTCTCTCTTTGGCTCTATCTATTCTGGTATTCAACCCCTCCTTGAATTTTTCATTTCAATAATTATGCTTTTTATTTCTGGATATTATGTTTGATTTTCAAAATAAATTTGCTTAGCTGTTTCTAACAGTATCTTTTTTTTTACTCCTATTTTCAATTTCTTCTTTTGTTTATTCTAAGTATTAAATGAATTTACTTTATATTCTATATCCAGTATTTCTAATATCTGAAGTCTCAGAAGTCAGAACTTACTAGTATTTCTACTGACTCTTGCTCATGATACCTTGTTTTTGGTGTGCGTGTGTGTGTCTGTCTGTCTCCTTTTTTGGTGTGTTCATATTGATTAAAATGATTTATAGGAACTCTCTGAGTCCAGAGAAGACTTCAATTTTCTTTTGTCAAGTACTCAGGGTGACTAAAAACCCACTCCACTTTATTTTTTTTTTTTTTAATGTTTTTTTTTATTTTTGAGAGTGAGTGAGTGAGCGAGCAGGGGAGGGCAGAGAGAGAGGGAAACACAGAATCCATAGTAGGTTCCAGGCTCCAGGCTCTGAGATGTCAGCACAGAGCCTGATGCAGGGCTTGAACTCATGAACCGTGAGAGCATGACCTGAGCTGAAGTCAGGCCAGATGCTCCGCCAACTGAGCCACCCAGGTGCCCCCACTTTATCTATTTTTAAGTAATCTCTACACCCAACATGGGGCTCAAACTCACAACCTCAAGATCAAGAGTCACATGCTCCACCGACTGAGCCAGCCGGTGCTCCTGCTCTACTTTAAATCAAGATTTCCAACGTGTAGCTACTGGAGGTCACACAAGTCAGTGGGGAGGACAAATCCGTGTGGAGGATAAAATCAGTTTCCAAACCCATGTGGGAGCTGGTCAGTGGCCACAAGTTTTCACGTGACTTGTTTTTTCTTTGCTTTCAACACAAACCTAAGTATGAAATGATTTTCCTTGCTATCTTCTCTGGGAATGTAGCCCCTCTGAAGTCTTGGCTTTTCAAGGAATGGTCTTGGATTACTGACCCCGTTCTCTACCCTAAGAGGAAATTAAGGCTTGTCACAGGTACACTACTGCCCTCCCTCACCTCCAATAAAGTTCTAGGTCATTAGGATCTATACATCCAGGTTATCATCGATGGAAGGTTTTATGAGGAGCAGATTATTTACACGGCCACAGAATGTTTTCCCCATAGATTGCTTTTTTGTTGCAGGAGGGAAACTTGCAACTATCCAATGAAGGAACCAGACCATACCTTGGCCATCATCAAAACTAATATCACTAATTTCAGACAGAAGGATACTGTGTGCACCCAGATGTGATACCATGAGAAAGACACATTACCCCTGTAGTTTCCTAACAAGGAATGGGTAATTTGAGTCTAATAATAAGGAAACATCGAACAAACCCAAACTGAAAAACATAAAATAACTGGCCTATGTTCTTCAAAAATATCAGTGCTGGGGTGCCTGGGTGGCTCAGTCGGTTAAACGTCTGACTCGATTTCGGCCCAGGTCATGATCTCACCGCTCATGAGTTCGAACCCCACACTGGGCTCCGTGCTGACAGCTCAGAGTCTGGAGCCTGCTTCCGATTCTGTGTCTCCCTCTCTCTCTGCCCTTCCCCCGCTCACACTCTCTCTCTCCCAAATAAATAAACATTAAAAAAAATTTTTTTTTTAAGTATCAGTGTTATACAAGACAGAGATACTGAGGAACTGTTCCAGATTATAGGAGATTAAGGAACGTTAACAAATTAATGCAATCCATGATCCTGGACTGGATCCTACACTTGTAGGAGAGGAAGGGCGCTACAAAGGGCATGACTGGGACAACCAAGAAAACTGGAACATGGACCACAGATTAAATAAGAACATTATCATCAAACTTGAATTTCCTAAAATTGATAATTGTACTGTAGCTAAATAGGAGAATATCCTTGTTCTAAGGAAACACACTTGAAACACTAAGGAATAAAGGGATAAATGTTATAACCTAATCTCAACTGGCTCAGAAAAATGAATTTTATATCCATACACAATTCAGAGGAAAGACAGAGAAAAAGACACGGGGTGAGGGAGGGAGAGGGGGAGAGTGATAAAGCAAGTGTAATCTGGCAAAATGTTAAAAATTGATACACCTAAGTAAAGGGCACGTGGGAATTCTCTGTGCTATTCTTGTAAGTTTCTGTAAGTTTTGGGGCACCTGGGTGGCTCAGTCGGTTAAGCGTCTGACTTCGGCTCAGGTCATGATCTCACAGTCTGTGAGTTCGAGCCCCGCGCTGGGCTCTGTGCTGATGGCTCAGAGCCTGGAGCCTGCTTCGGATTCTGTGTCTCCCTCTCTCTCTGCCCCTCCCCTGCTCATGCTCTGTCTCTGTCTCTCAAAAAGTGAATAAACGTTAAAAAAAATGTTAAGTTTCTGTAAGTTTTGAAATGATTTAAAAATATAAAGTGAAAAAAGGGTGTGGTCAAGCTTTAGCCAACTAGAGACACAGTAAACAATAAATATACACAGAGTACTGTATTGATCTGTGAGGAACCTAAAACTCTATTTTACCTATCCAATTCCACTGAAGAAATAATGTAAGAGTTCTACTCCTGCTTAAGTTACAGAAAGCCAGGGGTGTCTGGGTGGCTCAGCTGGTTGAGCATTCAACTTTTGGTTTCAGCTCAGATCATGATCTCACAGTTGTGAGATTGAGCCCACGCCGAGCCCCCATGCTCAGCATGGAGCCTGCTTAAGATTCTCTCCCTCCCTCTCCCTCTGCCCCTCCCCTGCTTGTGCATGCTCTATCTCTCTCTCTCTCTCAAATAAAGAAAAGAAAAGAAAAGAAAAGAAAAGAAAAGAAAAGAAAAGAAA
>NW_026059643.1:0-43019 GCF_023721935.1 Panthera uncia | reverse complement strand
CTCTATCTCTATCTCTACCTCTATCTCTTTCTATCTATCTCTATCATCTATCTCTGTCATCTCTACCTCTTCCTATATATCAGTTACCCTTTCCTGGAAGTAACACTGGGTAGTATCTTTGACTATTTGGTTGGTGAATGAATGATTGTATCTGGTAGTTTTATTCATTTTTTCCAGCTTTATTGAGATGTAATTTACACATAACACTATAAGTTTAAAGTGTACAATGTATCAAAGTTCTATCTTTCAATAAAAAACGCACAACATGGTCTACAGGAGGGAATTTAAAAACATTTTAGGAAAAAAACCAATAGAAATTTGAGTAACTCTCATAGTTAAATATCACTAACCTTAGAAGATTTGTATTAGATTAGTCTTTTCTTTTTATTTTTCTCTTTCTTTTTCTTTTCTTTTCTTTTCACTGAAGTAATACTTGAGGAATTTAAAATCTTGAATTGAATTGTATGTACTTGTTAATATTAATAATTTAAAGAAAAGTATGTTAATTTATAATTAAAAACAAATGGAGAATAAAGCAAAACACATTTATACATTTTTTTATACAAAATTAAGTATCATAAACCACATGTAGCCACTTTTGGTGACTTGTGATACTATGGATACACATCCATATAATACAATATAAATCAGTCATCCTAACTCTAATATATGGTGCATTGCTTTCATAAGTTACCTGTCGAGGGTGAAAAATAAAAATCAGTTCTTAGATGCCTTAATCAGTCAATGCTTTAATACTCCCAAATCCCAATGAAGGAGAAAGATGGAATGTGTCATCTTGGTTTACAAATGGAAACAAAACAAAAAAATATATATACAGAAAGAGAAAGCAATTGGTCCAAAGTCGTAAAGAAAAGAATGACAGAGTAAGGATTCTCCTCAAGCCCCCCTGGCTCAAACTCACCTAGTCAGGAGTTTCATCAACCAACAAAAGTGCTTCAGAAAGAGAGAGGCAATACAAATAACCCTATTGATTTCTTTTTACAAATTTTGAACAGGAGTCTGATGATAAATTTAGCAGTGCTGTTTTCTCTCATAACACCCATGTATTTTTTTAATCAAAAGCTACATCGCAATAGGTGAAAGAATATACTCTTAAAAGGAAGCCTTCTTAAAAATGTCTGGATACAGTTCTTATCAAAATTAAAATATTACAGGGGCGCCTGGGTGGCTCAGTCAGTTAAGCGCCCTACTTCGGCTCAGGTCATGATCTCACGGTCCGTGAGTTCAAGCCCCGCGTCGGGCTCTGTGCTGACAGCTCAGAGCCTGGAGCCTGTTTCAGATTCTGTGTCTCCCTCTCTCTCTGCTCCTCCCCTGTTCATGCTCTGTCTCTCTCTGTCTCAAAAATAAATAAACATTAAAAAAATTTTTTTTTAAAATTAAAATATTACAGTCTTAGGGAATTTGGATGAAGCTATGTTCTGATACGACAAAGGCAACATAGTTCTAGAATGGCTACGACCCTAACTTTGAATTAGATCTTCCATATTGTACTCATTCAGGCATAATTGAATCAGGTCAGTGGGTATGTCCTGATGTATATCATTTTTTGTTTTCAAAGAAATTCAAAAAACATGTTAATATTTGCTGATTACTCTTATTATAAAATTATATGTAAAAGGATAATAATAACATGCCTTATCATAAAAGGAATGCGGACATTTTGATGAATGCAGCAAATAATACAATCCCCTTTACATATTAGGCATTGCTTTGAAGCTATGGTCTATGAATTTAAAAACTAGGGATGGAAATGTATGGGTCAACAGAAATCATAGCAGTATAGTCTTCATACTCCAGGGTTTCATTTGCTCTTTCTATGGATGCTGTCTTCAACTTCAGCCCATCTCTAACCTGTTCCTCAAACTTAGGTTTCTACTCTGCGTCCTCGATCATGTGTCCATTTGACTACACTGGAAACCTGTGCTTCCTTCCTTTATTTGCCTCACTCCTGACTGTGAATTCTGACCCCACTCAGCTTTGCTATGTAATGTTAGTCTACGAGCAAGCCTGTATTTATGTTCATTTGATCTTGTTTTATCTACTGGATTCTGAAAATGGATATATGCCATGAATAGGTAGCATCTTGGCTAGCTACCAGCTTATTCTTGACTCCTGATGGAAGAATGTGGTTCACCGTCCTTGCCTTCCTTCTCCCACTACTATAGTGCTGTATTGGTGAAATGTCAAGGCAAAGCAAAGGAGAAATAGCTCAGATAGGAAAAATTGTTAATGATTTTGTGCATATTTATAATTATCTTCTTCTTCCTAAACACATAAAGTTTTGAATACACATATTTTTGTTTTATTTTATTGCCATCCAGTAAATGACATCACTTTTATTCTCCAAAATTATATTTGAACTTCATAACTTTCAATTTTCATGGCATACACCTAATGAAGGTGTGTTAGTAGCTACTTCAATTAAAGTGTGATTTAAAGAACAAAGTGCCCCCCTCCAAAAATGAGTACACTTTTTTTTATTATTATTTACATCTAGAGATTTAGGATTATATAATAAATGTACTTCAAAAGTTATTTCCATATACACTATACGTCACAATAGCTCAACATAATTATCAAAAGAAGCTATCAATCTTATTAGAAGTTTTCAGAAACTGAATTACAACAAAAGATAACTGATTTATTGGTTAGTTTTCCATATATTACTTGTAAATTTACTAGGAATTTTCTATAAAATGTGGTACTTTTCTTTTGCATAATTTCTCAGAATTCTATTGTGTTGTAGGATTTCCCCTTTTTGCATGCTTATCCTTTTTATAGGCAATAGATGTTGAAATGTAGAGTTCAGGAAAGGTTTGCAATTTAAACACTCCACAGAGGTACTAAATATCACTGACTATGGCATATTTGTGTGAATTTCTGTACTAGGATTTGAGGATACAGTCAGTACATTTCAGTTATTAGCGTCTCTTTATACGGGTAAAATAAGGGTGGATAATCCAGCTGAGACTGATCACAATTCTAAGACATTATCTCCATCCTTAATCCACTAGTCTCTTGCAAACTAGTGTTCTGAAATGACACATTTTCCCTGAAGAATACTGTCTCTTTCTAAATGTGTATTATCTAACAAAGATATAAGTGGAAAAAATAAAACATTATTTCATTGGGCAGATGTAGAGACAGCAACCACACCAAATAATTACAATTACACTGTGATGCATAGTATAGTATGGAATGAAGATTATGTGTAACAGAGGAACTTGAGTCAGTATGCCCAAAGATGTCAGAGATTTCATTGAGTTTGTGACATTTTAAAAAAGAAACAACCGGTCCAAAATAGAGTCAGTTGAGCTAAGCCCATCAAGATTTTATACCTAACATAATTGCAGTTTTAACCTTCTGCAGAATTGCAGTCTTAACCAATCAGTCTGGAACTTTCTAGTCAGTCTGGAAATTTCTAATAGACCCTTTTGCCCCCAGAGGAAGGTGCCTCACCTGAAACAATCTTTTTGTCTGTTTGTTTATGATTTCCTAATTCTGCCTTTAAAAACCTTTCTCTTTCTGTAGCCCTTTAGAGCCACTTTGTACTTCCTAGATGGGATGGTGCCCGATTCATGGATCATTAAATAAAGCCAATTAGATCTTAAGGATTTACTAGGTGGATTTTTGGGGACCTAACGCTGGAGAATAACACCTATGAAAGGAAATGGGAGATATCAGGATAGGGCAGGGGACCTGTCAGATAGCACTGCAGATCTGCCAAAACTCTACTAGCCCATGGGGAGCTTTGGGGCAACACTGCCTGATAGAAGAGCCCTGCCCTGGGAGACAATGTGGAGGCCCTTGTTCAGTTATTACCTAGGGGATGCCTCCAAAACAACATGCCCTTGACCGCCATCACCTCTCTTGGTCACTGGGGCCATCCCCAAAATGGTGACCTTAGCTTGAAACCTAAGGCCAACTCCCAAAAGCTAATAGCCAGAGGCTATCAATGCAAACTGTTCCCCTCAAATCTGGGAAGTGAGTCCTTATCTGAAGGGGGGTCTGTTTAGCACGACGATCTGCCATACCACTCAAATTAGGGGAGTAGTTAAATTTGTGTAATGCAAAATCCACCAACCCTGGCAGTCAATTTGGTTAATATATTCATAAATTTGTATAGTGAAGGGGAACAAAATATATATGTCTCTTTGTCATAAGGATTTCCTTGACCTGGTTAACTTTAAGAAAGAGCAGACATGGGGGAAGCTCTGGAAAACAAGTAGAAGTTACCTTTTGGTGAGAGGCATTTATATTTCTAAGAGAAATATCTACCTGGAAAGATGTGTTCCTCTATGAGGATGAGGAGGATGAATAAATCTCTATAGAAACTCTTAGTGGTGCAGAAGTCAATGGCCTGAACTTGTCTTTTATTACAGGTATGTCTCAGCCAAGGACCTAGAAGGATAAAGGGAAACTATTTTTTTTTTTTTTAACTGTTGACTCATTTTTTGATAGAGACAGAGAGTTAGTGGGGGAGGGGCAGAGAGAGCGGGAGACAGAATCTGAAACAAGCTCCAAGCTCTGAACTAACAGCACAGAGCCCGATGCAGGGCTCGAACTCACGGACCATGAGATCATGACCTGAGCTGAAGTCAGACGCTTAATCGACTGAGCCACCCAGGCGCCCTGAGGGAAACTATTTTTTCTGTCCCACCATAAAACGTCATCTACTTGACTATATTTTAATTGTTTGTTTGTATTTGTTGTTATTGTGATTTTAATGACATGACATGATTTTATCTTAGTCTTGCAAAATCTCTGGTGAACTCAGGCCCAGACAAAGAAGTAAAGTGCAGACATTCAGGTGACTTGGTTTCCACCGAAAAATAAAAACATTATATTGTGGCTTTTACTAACATGAAGTTATAATACCATTATCAATGAACTGTACTTAGTTTTAACTTAGTGAAATCCTACCATATCCTTCCCTTACCCTTGACTAGATAGCATTAGATGGTACAAGTAAGAGCCATATAATGCATGCGGGACATTGGAGATATCCCAGGAACATTAATCTCTGAGCTTTCTGCCAACCAAAAAGCCTGAGGACACATAAGTAGCCATGAGGGAAACAGATTTATGAGACAGTTGAACTAGAATTCCTTAAAGTTAAATCCAGATTAAAGTTACAATTATCTTCTTGACAGAAAGGGGTAGCAATCTTTCCAAATTGCCCCTGCATCTTCTTCCAGTGTTTTCTGTTGGGCCAAGAGGTGTTTTAGTATCAGGCTGGATAAATCCTAGCTGTGATATGGTAGAAAAGTTCAAGGCTTGGAGTCCTAAGACCTGCATTCAAACCATTCTTTGTGTGTAAATAGCTATATGACTATGGATAAATCAGCTCAAATGTGTGAGCCTCAATTTTCTCATAGATGAAATGTTAATAGTATCTCATAGGGCAATTGTGTTAGTCAAAAGACATAAAATATACGAAAGTGTCATGAAAATGTTCATTCTTGCTTTAAAAATATAAGAAGTTAATGGGAATACCTGGCTGAGAGGGATACTAAAATCTTTGCTGCGGTATTGTTAGGGAGAAATAAACAGAGTCGTCCCCTCTACTACCATCTATGACATAGAGTAGAAATATTCTTCTCTCTGAGCTGGTCTCTCTGCTTGCTGTTCCCTATAGTGCTTGCTGTTCTTGCCTGATATCCCCATTGTCTGTGATCTGGCACAAGTCCCTTCTCCTCTTTAGAACTTGTCTGATCACCTCAGATCACTCTCCCCTCTTTAATTTCTTAAATCTTTATGTTAATTTATTGTCTTATATGATCAGTATATCTGTATGTACTTTAACTGAATGGCACAAGAGGCAAAAACGATAGTATTTGACTTGGAATCAGGATAGAAGGGTTTTTGTTCCAGTTCATTTTCTACATTTTAGTCTTTATTACAAAATAAGGAATGTAGGGGCCCCTGGGTGGTTCAGTGGGTTAAGCACCAGACTCTTGATTTCAGCTCAGGTCAGGATCTCACGGTTGGTGGTGAGATCGAGCCCCATGTTGGGCTCTACGCTGACAGCAAAGAACATGCTTGTGATTCTCTTTCTCCTTCTCTCTCTGCCCCTCCCCTTCTCACACTCTCTGTCTCAAAATAAATAAACTTAAAAAAAAAATAAGGGATTTAAATATAAGGAGTTTTAAGATACCTTTCTTTTTTTTTAATGTTTATTATTTTTGAGAGACAGAGACAGACAGTGTGAGTGGGGGAGGAGCAGAGAGAGAGGGAGATACAGAATCCGAAGCAGACTCCAGGCTCTGAGCTGTCAGCACAGAGCCCGACACAAGGCTCAAACTTGTGAATGAGATCAGGACCTGAGCCAGAGTCGGACGCTTAACCGACTGAGCCACCCAGGCGCCCCAAGATCCCTTTCTATTAGGAAAAAAATGTATATGTATTATTTTACTGCTTTGAGTTTCCTCCAAAGGAAAAATTTTAAATCTGGGTGCATATGTGTGTGTGCACGCGTGCGCACATTTGCATGTATGTGTTTTCCCTTGAAGTGTTTATTTTCAGTCTTATGCCCTGCTGTTTTAACCCCTGCAATCATGCTAGAAAGTAAAAATTAATCTTTTTATGTTGAAGAGCTCCTGCCTAAGGATAAAGTTCTGTTACTCCCCCTTCAAGACTCAAACCATTTATTCATGTCTTATATGAGCCAGTAATTCAACCTTAAATATCTAATGTTTCATTAAGATCCATTCTCAAAGTTATTCAAACACTTTGATTGTAAGAAATTTTTAAGGCATTTCATTTTTTTTTTTAATTTTTTTTTTCAACGTTTTTTATTTATTTTTGAGACAGAGAGAGACAGAGCATGAACGGGGGAGGGGCAGAGAGAGAGGGAGACACAGAATCGGAAACAGGCTCCAGGCTCCGAGCCATCAGCCCAGAGCCTGACGCGGGGCTCGAACTCACGGACCGTGAGATCGTGACCTGGCTGAAGTCGGACGCTTAACCGACTGCGCCACCCAGGCGCCCCAAGGCATTTCATTTTTTGACTCACAGAATGTGAACATAATGATCAAAATTGTGAGTCAAAAATGAATCGATTACATAATTATTTTAATGAGCTCCAAGATATTCTAATTTTAAATTTTTTCTCTACGTCAAAATAATTAAATTTGGATTGCTAATTTTAACCTGCCTTTGGATTCATCAGGCAAATGAAACACATGCACTCCATCTCTGCAATGTTCACTAGAATGTCTTACTGCTTTAATCTTTGCTGGGCTTCACAGAACAGTCTCCAACCATGGGGAAATCGTGCCACAGGGATTCTCTGTCTCATTCCACACTCAGAAGTCTTCCCTCACAGTTGTTCTCCAATTTCTACACGTGTAGAAATGAGAGTAACAATATCATACGTCGGTGTTTTCCAATCAGTCTGCTCTAACTTCATTCTTACAACTTTGCTAGTGAGGCATTTGAGAGCCTTAACAGCTAACCTGACAAGGTAAATCTACATCCTCTGTACCTCCACAAAATGCTATGTTGGTATTGTCTCCAGCATGTGTGCAGACATTAATAAGACTTGCTTACACTTACGAAATACCATTTTCATTTTATAATCAATAATCAATAATTATATATATATATATATATTTTTCCCCATACTTATGATCACAAGCTCAAAAGTTAACCAACTACTCACTAGCATTTGATGGATACATACATTATATTTGCTTAAACTAGACCACTCGACTTCATCCTAATTGAACAGTTATTTACCTATCCACTCATCATTTTTCATTTCTTCTTTCTTTCCTTTCTTCCTTTTCTTACTTTCCCCCCTTTTTTTTTAATTAATGTGTTTTTTTTTTTTTTTTTTTTTTTTTTGAGAGAGAGAGACACAGAGCATGAACAGGTGAGGGGCAGGAGAGACAGAGGGAGACACAGAATCTGAAACCGACTCTAGGCTCTGAGCTGTCAGCACAGAGCCACACGCGGGGCTTGAACTCACAAACCACGAGATCATGACCTGAGCCGAAGTCGGACGCTGAACTGACTGAGCTGCCCAGGCACCCCTCCCTGTTTTTAATTTTGTTTCTCTCTTTCCATCTACAGAAATTTGTTAATACATTTAGAAGTAAAGTGGCATATAGTTTCTTGGCATTCAGTCTATGCTTAGAGCATTTTGACCTTGAATACTGCCAAGACTTTCCCATGTGCCTTGAATCCAGGTGTGGTTGCTAAGATACATTATTAATCTTCCAATAAAAAAAAAAGAGAGGTCAGCATGTGAAGAAGGTATGTTTGCTAAGGAGTCTTGTTGATGGATTTTGTTTGAAATTTGGAGCACTTCATGTGATTAGAAAATATTTTAATTTTTTAATTGTTTTTCTTCTCTTTTTAAAAAAAATATAATTAAGCATCTCAATTCAAAGAGGGAAAGTCACACGTTTTTATAAATAGCATGATGCCAGTTTTTGAATTATAGTTTTTGTTCCGTAGCCATTTATGTCATGTGGCATATTCCTTTCCCCCAAATTGATATGACTTTTAACAAAAGATTAATTGCCCTAAAGAATACATTTTTAGAACACACAAGAATAATACAAACAGAAATGTTAGGCTATAGTAAGTAATGAGGCTGATCTTGAATTTGCACCCCTAGCTTTTTGAAACCTGAGACTTAAAGGTAAACTTCTTAAATTACATAATCCCAATGGTCTCATAAAAGGAATCTTACTGTTTATCAAGAAATGCAGACATTTTAGGTTCATTCAGGGGGGGTTCCGGAAGATGGCGGCGTAGGAGGACGCGGGGCTCACAACGCGTCCTGCCGATCACTTAGATTCCACCTACACCTGCCTAAAGAACCCAGAAAACCGCCAGAGGATTAGCAGAAGGGAGTCTCCGGAGTCAAGCGCAGACTAGAGGCCCACGGAAGAGGGTAGGAAGGGCGGCGAGGCGGTGCGCGCTCCACGGACTGGCGGGAGGGAGCCGGGGCGGAGGGGCGGCTCGCCGGCCAAGCAGAGCCCCCGAGTCTGGCTGGCAAAAGCGGAGGGGCCGGACGGACTGTGTTCCGACAGCAAGCGCGACTTAGCGTCTGGGAGGTCATAAGTTAACAGCTCTGCTCGGAAAGCGGGAAGGCTGGAGGACAAAGGGAGGGAGAGCTGCTGAGCCCCCGGACGGCAGAGCTCAGCTTGGCGGGGAACAAAGGCGCCAGCGCCATCTCCCCCGCCCATCCCCCAGCCAAAATCCCAAAGGGAACCAGTTCCTGCCAGGGAACTTGCTCGCTCCGCGCAAACACCCAACTCTGTGCTTCTGCGGAGCCAAACCTCCGGCAGCGGATCTGACTCCCTCCTGCTGCCACAGGGCTCCTCCTGAAGTGGATCACCTAAGGAGAAGCGAGCTAAGCCTGCCCCTCCTGCCCCCGTGCACCTTGCCTACCCACCCCAGCTAATACGCCAGATCCCCAGCACCACAAGCCTGGCAGTGTGCAAGTAGCCCAGACGGGCCACGCCACCCCACAGTGAATCCCGCCCCTAGGAGAGGGGAAGAGAAGGCACACACCAGTCTGACTGTGGCCCCAGCGGTGGGCTGGGGGCAGACATCAGGTCGGACTGCGGCCCCGCCCACCAACTCCAGTTATACACCACAGCACGGGGGAAGTGCCCTGCAGGTCCTCACCACGCCAGGGACTCTCCAAAATGACCAAACGGAAGAATTCCCCTCAGAAGAATCTCCAGGAAATAACAACAGCTAATGAACTGATCAAGAAGGATTTAAATAATATAACAGAAAGTGAATTTAGAATAATAGTCATAAAATTAATCGCTGGGCTTGAAAACAGTATACAGGACAGCAGAGAATCTCTTGCCACAAAGATCGAGGGACTAAGGAACAGTCACGAGGAGTTGAAAAACGCTTTAAACGAAATGCAAAACAAAATGGAAACCACGATGGCTCGGCTTGAAGAGGCAGAGGAGAGAATAGGTGAACTAGAAGATAAAGTTATGGAGAAAGAGGAAGCTGAAAGAAAGAGAGATAAAAAATCCAGGAGTATGAGGGGAAAATTAGAGAACTAAGTGATACACTAAAAAAAAATAATATACGCATAATTGGTATCCCAGAGGAGGAAGAGAGAGGGAAAGGTGCTGAAGGGGTACTTGAACAAATTATAGCTGAGAACTTCCCTGAACTGGGGAAGGAAAAAGGCATTGAAATCCAAGAGGCACAGAGAACTCCCTTCAGACGTAACTTGAATCGATCCTCTGCACGACATATCATAGTGAAACTGGCAAAATACAAGGATAAAGAGAAAATTCTGAAAGCAGCAAGGGATAAACGTGCCCTCACATATAAAGGGAGACCTATAAGACTCGTGACTGATCTCTCCTTTGAAACTTGGCAGGCCAGAAAGGCTTGGCACGATATCTACAGTGTGCTAAACAGAAAAAATATGCAGCCGAGAATCCTTTATCCAGCAAGTCTGTCATTTAGAATAGAAGGAGAGATAAAGGTCTTCCCAAACAAACAAAAACTGAAGGAATTTGTCACCACGAAACCAGCCCTACAAGAGATCCTAAGGGGGATCCTGTGAGACAAAGTACCAGAGACATCACTACAAACATAAAACATACAGACATCACAATGACTCTAAACCCATATCTTTCTATAATAACACTGAATGTAAATGGATTAAATGCGCCAACTAAAAGACATAGGGTATCAGAATGGATAAAAAAACAAGACCCATCTATTTGCTGTCTACAAGAGACTCATCTTAGATCTGAGGACACCTTTAGATTGAGAGTGAGGGGATGGAGAACTATTTATCATGCTCCTGGAAGCCAAAAGAAAGCTGGAGTAGCCATACTTATATCAGACAAACTAGACTTTAAATTAAAGGCTGTAACAAGAGATGAAGAAGGGCATTATATAATAATCACAGGGTCTATCCACCAGGAAGAGCTAACTATTATAAATGTCTATGCGCCAAATACCCGAGCCCCCAGATATATAAAACAATTACTCATAAACATAAGCAACCTTATTGATAAGAATGTGGTCATTGCAGGGGACTTTAACACCCCACTTACAGAAATGGATAGATCATCTAGACACACAGTCAATAAAGAAACAAGGGCCCTGAATGATACATTGGATCAGATGGACTTGACAGATATATTTAGAACTCTGCATCCCAAAGCAACAGAATATACTTTCTTCTCGAGTGCACATGGAACATTCTCCAAGATAGATCATATACTGGGTCACAAAACAGCCCTTCATAAGTTTACAAGAATTGAAATTATACCATGCATACTTTCAGACCACAATGCTATGAAGCTTGAAATCAACCACAGGAAAAAGTCTGGAAAACCTCCAAAAGCATGGAGGTTAAAGAACACCCTACTAACGAATGAGTGGGTCAACCAGGCAATTAGAGAAGAAATTAAAATATATATGGAAACAAACGAAAATGAAAATACAACAATCCAAACGCTTTGGGATGCAGCGAAGGCAGTCCTGAGAGGAAAATACATTGCAATCCAGGCCTATCTCAAGAAACAAGAAAAATCCCAAATACAAAACCTAACAGCACACCTAAAGGAAATAGAAGCAGAACAGCAAAGGCAGCCTAAACCCAGCAGAAGAAGAGAAATAATAAAGATCAGAGCAGAAATAAACAATATAGAATCTAAAAAAACTGTAGAGCAGATCAACGAAACCAAGAGTTGGTTTTTTGAAAAAATAAACAAAATTGATAAAGGTCTAGCCAGGCTTCTCAAAAAGAAAAGGGAGATGACCCAAATAGATAAAATCATGAATGAAAATGGAATGATTACAACCAATCCCTCAGAGATACAAACAATTATCAGGGAATACTATGAAAAATTATATGCCAGCAAATTGGACAACCTGGAAGAAATGGACAAATTTCTAAACACCCACACGCTTCCAAAACTCAATCAGGAGGAAATAGAAAGCTTGAACAGACCCATAACCAGCGAAGAAATTGAATCGGTTATCAAAAACCTCCCAACAAATAAGAGTCCAGGACCAGATGGCTTCCCAGGGGAGTTCTACCAGACATTTAAAGCAGAGATAATACCTATCCTTCTCAAGCTATTCCAAGAAATAGAAAGGGAAGGAAAACTTCCAGACTCATTCTATGAAGCCAGTATTACTTTGATTCCTAAACCAGACAGAGACCCAGTAAAAAAAGAGAACTACAGGCCAATATCCCTGATGAATATGGATGCAAAAATTCTCAATAAGATACTAGCAAATCGAATTCAACAGCATATAAAAAGAATTATTCACCATGATCAAGTGGGATTCATTCCTGGGATGCAGGGCTGGTTCAACACTCGCAAATCGATCAACGTGATACATCACATTAACAAAAAAAAGAGAAGAACCATATGATCCTGTCAATCGATGCAGAAAAGGCCTTTGACAAAATCCAGCACCCTTTCTTAATAAAAACCCTTGAGAAAGTCGGGATAGAAGGAACATACTTAAAGATCATAAAGGCCATTTATGAAAAGCCCACAGCTAACATCATCCTCAACGGGGAAAAACTGAGAGCTTTTTCCCTGAGATCAGGAACACGACAGGGATGCCCACTGTCACCGCTGTTGTTCAATATAGTGCTGGAAGTTCTAGCATCAGCAATCAGACAACAAAAGGAAATCAAAGGCATCAAAATTGGCAAAGATGAAGTCAAGCTTTCGCTTTTTGCAGATGACATGATATTATACATGGAAAATCCGATAGGCTCCACCAAAAGTCTGCTAGAACTGATACATGAATTCAGCAAAGTTGCAGGATACAAAATCAATGTGCAGAAATCAGTTGCATTCTTATACACTAACAATGAAGCAACAGAAAGACAAATGAAGAAACTGATCCCATTCACAATTGCACCAAGAAGCATAAAATACCTAGGAATAAATCTAACCAAAGATGTAAAAGATCTGTATGCTGAAAACTATAGAAAGCTTATGCAGGTAATTGAAGAAGATATAAAGAAATGGAAAGACATTCCATGCTCATGGATTGGAAGAATAAATATTGTCAAAATGTCAATACTACCCAAAGCTATCTACACATTCAATGCAATCCCAATCAAAATTGCACCAGCATTCTTCTCGAAACTAGAACAAGCAATCCTAAAATTCATATGGAACCACAAAAGGCCCCGAATAGCCAAAGTAATTTTGAAGAAGAAGACCAAAGCAGGAGGCATCACAATCCCAGACTTTAGCCTCTACTACAAAGCTGTCATCATCAAGACAGCATGGTATTGGCATAAAAACAGACACATAGACCAATGGAATAGAACAGAAACCCCAGAACTAGACCCACAAACGTATGGCCAACTCATCTTTGACAAAGCAGGAAAGAATATCCAATGGAAAAAAGACAGTCTCTTTAACAAATGGTGCTGGGAGAACTGGACAGCAACATGCAGAAGGCTGAAACTAGACCACTTTCTCACACCATTCACAAAAATAAACTCAAAATGGATAAAGGACCTGAATGTGAGACAGGAAACCATCAAAACCTTAGAGGAGAAAGCAGGAAAAGACCTCTCTGACCTCAGCCGTAGCAATCTCTTACTCGGCACATCCCCAAAGGCAAGGGAATTAAAAGCAAAAGTGAATTACTGGGACCTTATGAAGATAAAAAGCTTCTGCACAGCAAAGGAAACAACCAACAAAACTAAAAGGCAGCCAACGGAATGGGAAAAGATATTTGCAACTGACATATTGGACAAAGGGCTAGTATCCAAAATCTATAAAGAGCTCATCAAACTCCACACCCGAAAAACAAATAACCCAGTGAAGAAATGGGCAGAAAACATGAATAGACACTTCTCTAAAGAAGACATCCGGATGGCCAACAGGCACATGAAAAGATGCTCAACGTCGCTCCTTATCAGGGAAATACAAATCAAAACCACACTCAGATACCACCTCACGCCAGTCAGAGTGGCCAAAATGAAGAAATCAGGAGACTATAGATGCTGGAGAGGATGTGGAGAAACAGGAACCCTCTTGCACTGTTGGTGGGAATGCAAATTGGTGCAGCCGCTCTGGAAAGCAGTGTGGAGGTTCCTCAGAAAATTAAAAATAGACCTACCCTATGACCCAGCAATAGCACTGCTAGGAATTTATCCAAGGGATACAGGAGTACTGATGCATAGGGGCACCTGTACCCCAATGTTTATAGCGGCACTCTCAACAATAGCCAAATTATGGAAAGAGCCTAAATGTCCATCAACTGATGAATGGATAAAGAAATTGTGGTTTATATACACAATGGAATACTACGTGGCAATGAGAAAAAATGAAATATGGCCTTTTGTAGCAACATGGATGGAACTGGAGAGTGTGATGCTAAGTGAAATAAGCCATACAGAGAAAGACAGATACCATATGGTTTCACTCTTATGTGGATCCTGAGAAACATAACAGAAACCCATGGGGGAGGGGAAGGAAAGAAAAAAAAAAAAAAAAAAGAGGTTAGAGTGGGAGAGAGCCAAAGCATAAGAGACTGTTAAAAACTGAGAACAAACTGAGGGTTGATGGGGGGTGGGAGGGAGGGCAGGGTGGGAGGGAGGGCAGGGTGGGTGATGGGTAGTGAGGAGGGCACCTTTTGGGATGAGCACTGGGTGTTGTATGGAAACCAATTTGACAGTAAATTTCATATATTAAAAAATAAATAAATAAAAAAATAAAAAAAAAAAAAAAAAAAAAGAAATGCAGACATTTTTGTGAAAATCAATCTCATAATTTTTGTTTGAGGGAGATGTTGAATGTTGTAACGGACAACATACCCGAGAATCATGCTGGAATGAGCAGTGGTGTAGGCACACAGGAGGCGCTCCTTAGGTGTTGGCTGAGTGGACTTTGACTCCTCATCTCGGTGCCCACTTCCTTGCTCAGCACAACTGACAGACTCACCATCTCTTTTTGGTGTGTTTCCAGCTGAATATTAAAGTTTCCAGTCTTGCTTGTCCCCCATCCTGCTATTGTAACAAAGAGAGTATCCTCGTAAGTACATCAGACCTAGATTTGAGTCCTAGAACTTGGTGCAGTCGTTAACATCTCATTTGGCTCAGGTCATGATCTCATGGTTCACGAGTTCGAGTCCCACATCAGGTGAGCTTGTGCCCCACTTTGGGTGAGCCTTGCTTCTCTCTCTCTCCATCTCTCTCTCTCTCCCTCTGCCTCTCCTGGGATCTCTGTCTCTGCCCCTCACTCACTTGTGCCCTCTCTCTCTCTCAAAAAAAAAAAGACTCATTTATTAGTTCCTTACTTGGCCAGGGTAGTTATCTTCTTTATTCTTTATTCATCTGTAGACAGAGCCTGAAATACTGCCTGTCTCACAAAACATGAACATTACATTTAATGTCATTATGCATATGAAATACACAGCAGTGTCTGACTCACAGTCAGCCCTAGATAAATGTTAAATCTATATTTTTGTTTCTAAAATTCAAATCTGAGCATGCCACTCCATTATTTAAATTCCAACAAACTATCAATGGCCCACAGAATGAACTCTCAACTCGTAAGCATGACGTACAGAGTTGTCTACAAGCAAGTTTCTGCGTACCGCTCAGAGTACCTGGCTCCTGCACTTGCTTCATGTCCATCTTTATAAACAAGTTACATCACGTGCTCACACAAGTAGATATTTAAAATTCTTCTAATACATGAATATTTTTATTTCTAAACACATTTCCCACTCCATAAATACATTTGTACTACATAAAATATGCACAGAATAGACATGAGAAAGGATGAGATAAAAATAAACCCAGAAATGTGAATATTTTGTCCATGGTCCTCAATGTCAGACCCTGTTCTAGAGACCACTGGTTCATTTGACTGTAAACTTGTGAAGAATAGAGGGGTTTTTTTAGTTCCAGGACTAGGCACGGTGGCCAGCTGGACTGCCAGTATTAAGCAAATATTGTTTGTACAGCGAGTTAATTACTGAATAACCGTTATTTATATCGGTCATGGTAAAGGACAAGGTATTTTAGTGGAGGAAAAGAAAGCAGCTGCCAGTTCATAACTTTATGGATCTCTAAGTTGTTCTAAGGTTAGAGTTGAGAATATCTAAGTAGGTGGACAGCAATAGTAAAATAACAAGAATAAGAGGTGGTATTTATTGAGCAAGTCTTTTAGACAAGGGACTACATACGCAGTATATCTTTTAGTTTATCTCCTTTGAATAACAGCTATTTTTTCCACTGTGAATTTTTTAGAAGGCAAAGAAAGAAATTTAAGTTGGAGTAGTGAAGTTGAGATCTTTAACAAAACAAAACAAAATGAAACAAAAAAACACCAAAAAAAACCCCACAAAACCACCCACCCTAGAATGCAGCTATTCTTTCCTCATTGACAGATGATTCAAATACTTTACGTGCAGATTTACAGATAAGGATGTTACTATTACCACTGTTACCACCACTGTTACTGATGAAACACCATCACCAAAATTTTACTAACTAGTTTCTCTTTACCGAGAATGGCTCTGAATCATTTTACACGTATTAATTATCTTAATCGTCACACAACGCTAGGGGTTAATGACTGTTATCTCCTTTTCACAATTAAGAAAATCAAGGAACAAAGAATTCAGATAATCAGATAGTTCAAGATTACAGAGTTAGCAAGTGATGTAGGTGTTCTGGCTATGGAGCCCATAATTTTAATGATTATTTCATCCTGCCTTGCACACGTCTTATTCAAATATTTCTAGAATAGAATTAAGTAACGATATGCAAAAGCAAAATAAGAGGATCATATGTCCATTGTAATCTGTGGTCAATAATAGAGATCAGAATTTTAAGTAATTGAGTGTATATGCTGGATTCCATAACATTCTAGCAGAGCCTTTTAAAACTGAACCATACAATTAGTCTTGTGTTATCTTAAAAACTTAGGTGAGCCCATAAAGTAAGTAAAAACATGTATGCATGCTCAAAGCACCTTTCTTCTTCTTTTTTTAATCCACATTTAATAGCTGATAGAATAGTTGGCATTGCTGTTAAATTCTCTGTATAATGACTTAATCAAATGAGATATCCCTTTGGTGTGCTAATTATAATTATGACACCTTGGAACCTCATTAATTGGATTTTTTTTTTTTTTTTTTGCTATTTTATTGGTAGTCAGGTAAAGTTCTCTATTACTGTGAATGGTCACATAGTATGACATTACATTACAACTGAAAAGTAATTATCTTTATTGAGCAATATCAAATATATCAAGTTAAAGGTCGATGGTATGTAAACTTTGCTATTGGATTTAAAATGTCTCTTTTTTATTGCACTATGTGTATAAACACCTTAGCTGAGCTTTGCACTTTAGCTAGAATATGAATTAATAAATAATAATTTGCTAGTTGAAAGGATGAGAAATATAATCAGAAAGACCTTACATTTCTACGTCTGTTGAATTGTACGTGGAATTTTTCCAGTCAATTGTTATGAAATACTCTATGCCCTTAACAGTGCTGCAAGTTCACTTGTCTATCAACTCTTATAATTTACAAGGCTTGAGCTCAAAAATCATGTTGGCTTGATCTTGCAGAAAACCATGGATCCACTGGCCTGGTAAGATAAAATGTCCCTAATACAAATAAAATAGAAGCTAGGCTTCTTAATTTTAATAACTGGTGTGCTGAACCAAGTGAAAACAGATACAAAAAAGGAAGGTAGAGTATAACGTCCCCTTTTATAAATAACAGAATACACTTCAGCTGTCATATGCTTTTGTAGCATGCACCTCGGGACTGTTTTGACAAGCAATTACAACATCTTCTAACCTCCAGTGGAAACAAAAACAGAACTCTAGACCTGCGGTGTCCGAGAAATACCCACTAAGCATGTGTGTCACGTGAGCACTTGATATGTGGCTTGTCCATATTGAGATGGGCTCTAAGTATAAAATACACTCTGGATTTCAAAGATTTAATACAAAAAAATATATTTAATTGATAATTTTTATATTGGTTATATGTTGAAATAATGATAGCATGAATATACTGGATGACATAAAATATACTATTAAACGTAATGTCACGTCATCTTTTTATTTTTTAATGTGGCTATTAGGAAACTTAAAAGGATACACATGGCTCACCTTCTGTTCTATTCTATTGGGAAGCTCTGTTCTAGACCTTAAGAACAGGAGCAGCTGGGGCCTCTGGGTCTGCAGACTGAATTCTGAGCACTCACACTAGCCAACTGCCTAGGGGCCATGGCTTGTTTCACAGCTTGTCAATACAAGAGAAAGTCAGAGAAAGTATCATGCGAAACAGTGAGACAAATAACATGCTTCTCTTAGGAAGGAATGCTTAAGAGAGCAAGGAAAAAAGTAGCAGGTGAACTGCAGGCCTCCCCTTGCTTCTTGGTGAAATGCCTCTGTCTTTTTACCATATGAGAGAGAAGAAGTGTATGAGAGCTGGCTCCCACTAGGCCAGGAAGCAAAGAGCAGGACAGGGTACGAAAGCAAGGGAAGGGCAGGGCATGAGGCCAAGCTTTCCAATTTTCCAATAACATTCCCCAGTGGATGGAACAGATACCCTCATTCCACGGTAAAAATGTGGGAAGTATGTAAATAAGTCTTCTCTCTTCCTACACTACCCCCACCAATGTTCTTCACTTTGAGTGTTCTTAACCCATCAAGCTTGGAGATCAATGAATGACTAAGCCAACATCAACCAGAGCTCAGCCAACTCCATCAGGGTAGGAGATCATACTGGGGTCATACAGTCATTTTCCCCTTGACGGTGGTGTTCTCCCTCAGTAGCATTTGGTTTATTTCCCAGGGACCAGGGCTCCTTGTCCCACCTATGGCACTGGTATACATCACAACAGATCATTTAGTTTTGAATAACATGGAATTTCTTCTCTTCTTAAAGTCCCAGGGAAAAATTAAAATGAAATTCATTGTTTTGCATAAATCTGAATCTGTAAAACTTCAGTTCAAAATTCTTTTATTCCCAGTTCTTGTTCTGCATACCGTTACTCAGAGGCCCTCGCCCAGATGCCTGATTCAATTTTAGACTTCTTCTGGAGCAAATGCCACCTAGCCAGTGTTAACATTGGAAATATTTTTCCTTTCCTTGTACCAGAATTACACCTCTCCGCTCACAGTCATGTGACTTGTGCATGCATCCTACAGGCAGGGTATACATCCCAGCTTCATTCACTTTGAGTGAACGAAGGACATGCTCCATGACATGCGGAGGCCAATCAGATATGAGGAAATATGATGCTTCCCACGATCGAATGGAAGCGTCGGGGTGAATGTATGGTTTGGTTAAATTCTTTTCCATTCTTGACCACTGATATGACAATGGCCTGTCACAGATTGGAGTTACTCAGCCTGGTCTCAGATTAAAGTTACACATATTGCTGAACCAGCCAGTAGAGTCCCAGCTCCTAGAACAGGAGAGAGAAACACTTTTTGCTGTCAACCATCGATTACTTAGGTTGTTGCCACAACAATTTTGCCTGAAGCAACAACTGTAAGCTGGTGCGTTGCTTATGCTTTATAATTATGGATTCGATGATAATTAGGCAAAATTATGACTCTGAAACCCAGAACACAGTACAATGCAAACCCGCATACTCTTACCAGTCTAAGATCATCATGGTAAAGACTCGGTGGCAGGGGAGGAGGTTTAAGAAAAACACAAAGATAAATGACAAGGAAACTGAGAAAACATCTTTGTCTCATCTCAGTTTGTTAATTGCTTTGCTCTGTTGTTCAGAGTTCTTCCCCAGGAGGAGCAGAAGAGTGGAATGTGGAGAAGAATCTGTAATATTCCCCCCCAACACACCCCAGAGATTGGAACAGTAGTATCGTTCCCCCTAAGGAAATATGTGGGGTAGGATAATATGCATCACCCTATCAACTACCAGAAAAGTGAATTTAAGTACATTTTGAAAATCAAAACCAAGATATACATAACTTTTAATTAGATGATTAGCATTTATTGAAATAGAACACATTTTTTCTGTTATATTTGATTGGCAAGCTTTTCATCACATTTTCTTTTAAAAAATTTTTTAGTGTTTATTCATTTTTGAGAGACATAGAGCAAGAGCAGAGGAGGGGCAGAGAGAGAGGGAGACACAGAATCCAAAGTAGGCTCCAGGCTCTGAACTGTCAGCACAGAGCCCAACGTAGGTCTCGAACCTGTGAATTGCGAGATGACCTGAGCCAAAGTGGGACACTTAACAGACTGAGCCACCCAGGCACCCCTATCACATTTTCTATATTTTGTTTTATGAACATATTTTGTATTATAACATTAAAAGAAGACACGAAGTTATAAGTAACATTAGTAGTATATGATATTTACATAGCCTCTATAATTACCAGATTACTTCCACATGCATGATTACATGATTGTGTTTCTCCCAATATCCTTTTTTAAAAAATTTTTTATGTTTATTTTTTATTTTTGAGAGAGAGAGGGAAAGCACAAGTGGGGGAGGGACAGAGAGAGAGGAAAACACAGAATCTGAAGCAGGCTCCAGGCTCTGAGCTGTCAACACAGAGCCCAAAGTGGGGCTCAAACTCACGAACCATGAGATCATGGCCTGAGCCAAAGTCAGACGCTCAACCAACTGAGCCACCCAGGTATCCCTCACAATATTCTTGAAAAGTTACACATGCCAATTATTATCAGGCCAGTTCTAAAGTGATGAAAGGGGACTTAGGAAGCCTTGAGAGTTTAGGCGGGATTATGTAATCAGAAAGTTTCTGAGTTACCTGGAGTCCATGGTTTCTCTTTTGTGTCTGGGGCTCTCTGTACTATGCTCTTCATGTGAAGACTGTGTTGATGCCCCCACATACCTTGCCCACCACTTACATAAAAGCATGAAATGTGATTCAAGTTTATGCTGTACTGCACATCTGTGCATCATAGAATTATCACAATACTTTATGGTTTTCCCCCTGGTTTCATAAGTGAGTCCTAAAGTTCATAGAACATTAGGCTAGGAACTATACCTTCTTCTTCCCCTCCTTCTTCCCCTTCTTCTTCTTCCTCCAGCCCCACTCAATTCATCAGGTCCCATAAATGCTGCCTTTTAAGCGAGCCACTAGAAAATTAACATTTGTTAATAGTCAGAAAGCATCCTTCTCCCTGGAAGGTAAGGATAACTTTAAGATTAATAACAATACGTTATATCCATGGAACAAAGTAAATGATCATTAACTTATCCCAGGCCAATAGATCTCTCTTAAGAATGTAACTGGCCTCCATACCCCAACGTGCCAATTTCTGTAGTGCCAACTTCCCACACACATAACTCTGGGCAGAGCAACCTGTTTATTCCCCTTGTCATCATGGCACTCTTACTACCCCTTTCTACAGATAACCCACATTGTACACCTTGGTCGTAGGGCTTATCAAAGGAAAAGAAAGGATACAAATACAGGCTCTATGACAAGTGATTCTTAACCTTGACCAGGCATCAGAATTGCCTGGGGGAAATTTCCAAATAACAATCCCATAGACATTCAACTTTAATTAGTCTGGGGTGGGGCCTGGACTTCAGTATTAAAAGAGCAAAAGCAAACAAAAACTCTGAAATCTGAAGCGTAGCCCAGATTTAGAATCTGGGCTTCTTAAAATTATGGTGTACCCGTCCCTAATAAGCCCCAAATTTATGGATTTTAGGAAATTCACTGGACAGCAGCACACAAGAAACCTGGCTGCAGAACTCACTGTCATTCAGGAATTGCCTGGGCCAACAGAACAAAGAGGCAGGCATTGCCTTGAGGGACAGTCATCTGCCAGCTAGCAGGGGAATCAGGCTCTTGTTAAATTGGCCACACAAAACTTTGTGATACAGTCATTCTACCTATCGCTGACTCTTCCTCCATCAGTTCCTTCTTCTATACACGTAATTAGAATTCCACTCAGTTACACAACTTGCCTTGTTCCCCTCCAGCTCAGGGTACCAAGCACTTTCAACCGTAACATGGACTGTTGGTTGGGAGATCGTGAGGCAATTGCTGGAACTAAGTCTGATCCAACACAGGACTTCAGGAGATGTATCAGATGCCATGGTCTTGCCCAGCTTAATGCTGGGTCAGAGAATATTTGAAGTAAAGGAGAGCTCGAGAAGGCACCACATGCAAGGAGTTACGGCAATTAGGAAAGGTGGGAACAGAACAAAAATTTAAAAAAGGGAAGATGGCACCTGGGTGGCTCAGTTGGTTAAGTGTCCTACTTCAGCTCAGGTCATGGTCTCACAGTTTGTGGGTTTGAGCCCTGGTTGGCTCTGTGCTGACAGCTCAAAGCCTGGAGCCTGCTTCATATTTTGTGTCTCCCTCTCTCTGCCCCTGCCCCACTCATGCTCTGTCTCTCTCTCTCTCTCAAAAATAAACATTAAAAATTTTTCAAAAAAATTTCCCTTTCCCTTGCAGGGAAACTTCTCAGCTTGTAACCTCATCAGGTTGTGTAGCTCACTTTATACTTCTTTCAAGCAAATGAACCCTCGACGCTGGCAAAATTAAGAACATGTCTATTTTATTTTGCACAGAATGTAATAATTCGAACAGGTAATTATAAAAGTATTTGACCCATCCGGATTGCCAATATACCCACCTTTTGAAAATAAACCATCAGGTTAGGAACAGTAGAAATTTGTTAACTTTAGCAATTAAAGACAAGGAAAACAATATTTCGAGCAAATGGTCCCATTTGAAAGACACATCTAGCAAGAATGGGGAAAATTAAAAATATAAAAAGAAAGCAAGTCACACATGCAGTAAGATTCAGGAAACCTCAATCTATGAACAATCTTAAGCAAGAAAGATTATTGCTGAACAAAAAAACACAGTGATAGGAATAGATAACACATTGATTACTACAAAAAATGAACAGTGAATTATAAGAGCAGATCAAGAAATTTTCCTCATGTATAAACGAAAAGGGACGATAAGGAAGAGATAAGAGACAAGAGGACAAAGCCAGGTGATGAAATACATATATAACATAAATTCCAGAATTAGAGGAGAGAGCCGACCAAAAGAGAGGCCATAAAAGAAATCAATGAACACACACTTTGCTTCATGCACAGTTGACAAAAGAAAGATACGCTAAGACATCCTAATGATTTACATTTTTTGTCATTCTTATAGGAGATGGTTATGTCTGTGCAGTACTGATATAAGTTCTGTCAAGGATTGTCCTGTTCCTCTGTTCTGTTCTAATATATTTTTCTTAGACATATACAATTTAATTCTACCTGAGAAGAGTAGGTAGAAAATAATCATCAATGAATAACAGGCACTATGAATTTAAAGACTAAGTATACTTAGTCATATGCTGGTGAAATTTTCTGCTTTAAAGACAAAATAAAAATTCTATATTTTGCAGGCACAAGCCAACAAATAAAAAGACTAGCAAGCTTCAAGTAACGAGAGAAAATAAACTGGCATCAAGTTTCCCATCTATAATTGAAAACTAGACTACACAGGCATAATCTCTAAAGAATGGAAAGACCATGAATAAAAAAAAAACCCTATATGCAGGATTTATTTTGTAAAAGTGATGGTAATGGTAGTATCTTTTTGGAACATTTGCAAATTTTCCCCATAAAAAAGAAGGCAGAATATCCAGATGTACAGATCACATCCTAAAAAAAAAAAAAAAAAAAAAAAAAAAAAGTGACATCCCCCCCTGAAACCCAAAGTGTAAACGAGGAAGGACAAAACACTGACAGACACACATCTCATATGGTTTCACAGAGTTGATGGAGCCCTGGAAAGATGAGAACCCTCACAGAGCCAACAGGACTTCATGGAAGCACAGTGGACCAGTATGAGAAAAGCATCTAACATCAGTTAGTACTTTTCCATAGTTTAACATATGGGTTAATGCAAGTAAGTGATTCAGAGTAAAACCTAGAGAAACAAAGTCCTCTGGGCCCTATAAGCTCTCAGAACTAACCAGAAAAATCTCTCTTCCATTGGAAAGACATTGATGGGAGTAATATAAATTGGGAAGGATACAGAAAATAGTAGAAAGGAAAAAGAAGATGCAGAACATACAGAATACACAGAAAAGAGAGGGGGACAGAACCAAGACTTCATAAAATGAAAGTTAGTGTTTCTGAATTGATCACAGACACACAGAAGAAGGATTACTACGGGAGAGATAGAAAATCTGTTCTTCTCTCTCAAAATCTTAAACAAAACCAATGTAATGTATAAATGAGCCACTTAAAAGGATCATGACTGAATCTCACACAAAGTTATTGTAACAAAAGAAAGAGTAGCGAGCAGAATATTGTCCCTCTAGAGAATGAGACCACACAACAAATTTATACATATAAATCAGATAAATCTCTAACCTAATATTTCAAAGCTGGCTAAAAGTGATCCAAAATATAAAATAATAACATACATCAGGACAAGGAAAATTCAAAGATAAGGTCATAGGAACTTAAGAAAGAAATAAAAGAAAATGAATTTCATAAGTAAACAATAACGGAAAGAAACAGAGGAACAGATGCCTTACTACAAATGTAGTGTAAGAAGGATGGCAACTTTTCAGTCTTTTTTTTTTAAGTTTATCTATTTTGAGAGAGAGAGAGTGGGGGAAGGGCAGGGAGAGAGGGAGAGAAAGTATCTCAAGTAGGTTCAGCACTGTCAGCGCTGAACCCGACATGGGGCTTGATTTCACCAACTGTGAGATCATGACCTGAGCTGAAACCAAGAGTCAGATGCTTAACCAACTGAGCCACCCAAGTGACCCAGGAAGGAAAGCAATTTTAAACACGAAGAAAAAATAGAGATAAAAATAGTGAAATAAAATGATAAGAAAGCAAAAGCAACAAAACAGAACTAATGCTATGATATACCTTCAGGAAAATATTCCTGAAGTTTAAAAGTGAAAAAAACAAATGCTTGAATTACAGGCTGGAAGGATACCACGTATAAGGGGAAAATGATGCCAGAAGGTTTCATTTAAAATGAAGCCCTGAAGGGGTGCCTGGGTGGCTCAATCAGTTGAGCATCTGACTTTGGCTCAGGTCATTATCTCCCAGTTCGTGGGTTCAAGCCCCGCGTTGGGCTCTGCACTGATAGCTCGGGGCTTGGAGCCTGCTTCGGATGTGTTTACCTCTCTTTCTCTCTCTGCCCTTCACCCTCTTGTGTTCTCTCTCTCTCTCTCTCTCTCTCAAAAATAAATAAATAAATAATATTAAAAAAATATGTGTTTGAAATGAAGTCTTGAAAGAAAAAAAATTCAGACAAAATAGCAAAATGATTAAGTCATTTAGAGGGCAAAAAAAAAAAAAAAAGATGGTGATCTGATTTTTATTGACAATAACGTAATGCCAGAAGATAGTGGATATTTTTTCATATTCAAGGAGATAAAATCTGAGTCAAATATCACATATTTATCTAAATTCACAGATCAATTCCACATACAAACTATCATAAACATGCAAAAGCTGTAGAAAGTACTTCTGAAACCATAGAGTAAGGACCTCCAAAATCCATAAAAGCAATAAGACCACAGGCAAAAGTTGTCAAAATCCACTTTTTTGGAAATCTGGAAATGAACCAAAGACTTGCAACAATCTGAGGGGTTTTTATTCAAGAACACTGGCTGAATCTCAGGAAAAACAATGTTTTCTGGAGTTTAAATACTTCTCTCTCCATTATCCTCTCCAAGCTCGGCAGTCGCTATGAAAAATGACAATGTCACAATGGTAATATCTGTGAAAATCGGAAGGCGTGCAGCCACTGCAGAGGACAACACAGGACAGAACAAAAGCCTCATCCCCAGATAATTGTCACTTCAGATTACTGACCAGGCAGGAAGCTCCCTGAAAAGCTCCATCTCAGGGCTTGTTTTTCTTTAACCTGACACAGTCTCTTCTACACAAACAACTCTATCCTTAGGGCATTTGTCCAAAATATAGGAATTGTTTATCATCACAGCTGTCTGATGCAGCTGACCCAAATTAGGAAAAACTAAGCAATAAGATTCCATAAGGGATATGGAAAGTTCCAGAATATTCATGGTCACCTAGAAGATCAGAATCCTATGTGCACACCCAAGAGAAGCATTAGAAGTTTCTAATATCTCACTTCTGGTTGATTTACAATTCCTGTGCAAGAAGGAACTGAAAATGAAGGCAGTATTGTCAGAGATGAAAGGTATATCCCAACACTCCCCATCCCTGCCACACACACACGCACACACACACAGTCCTCTCAGCAAGGGTTGGGAGACTTATTGGTTCAAGGAATTTAAGGAAATGTTTGGTCATTAGTTGACTAGTCTTTGGCTGACCACTAAGTGAAAGGAACACAGACTTCTGTAGCCACACACATCAAAGAACACAGACTTTACCAAATTAGCCTAGGAAAGACACTAAACAGCTAGCAATAATAACAAAACAGACACAAACAACAACAACAACAAACAGAAACAAACAAACCTAAGAATGGGGGAAAATCTGATTTCCAGAGTTGCCACATAATAATATTTAAAATGTCCAATTTTCAACAAAATATTATGAGGCAAATAAAGAAATAAGAGTACGACCCACAACCAGGGGAATAAAAAAAAACAGAGACATTAATAGAATCTCTCCCTAGAGAAATCCTGATAGTGGGCTTAATAGACAAGTACTTTAAATCAAAGATTTTAAATGTGGTCAAAGCACTAAAGGAAACCACATGCAAAGAAGCCATGAGAATAATGTCTTGCCAACTATGTCAATAAAGAGATAGGAATTATAAAGAAGAAACAAATAGAAACTCTGCAGTTGAAATTTTTACTAAAGGGACTCAACTTCAGATTTGAAGTAGAAGAAGGAAGAATCATGGACAATGATTCAATTGAAAATGGTTCAGTTGACATTATTCAGTCTGAGGAAAAAAAAAAAAATAGTGAAGACAAATGAATCTAGCCTTTGAGACCCAAAAGACTCCATCTAGCAAACCAACATACACAGTGGAAATTCTAGGAAAAAAAGAGAGTATTTGAACACAGTGTGACCAACAATCATTAGAACATTCATTTCACATCCAAGATGCTCAGCAAACTCTAAGTAGGATGAATTCAAAGAAATCCACATATAGACACATCATAGTCAAACTGCCCAAAGCCAAAGCCAAAGAATCTTGAAAACAGCAAGAGAAAAATGACTCATTATGAACAAGGGAGCCTCAACAGCTGATGAATAGCCGCATTATTGTCATTACCATGGAGGTCAGAACACAGTGAGATGACATATGTAAAGTGTTCTAAGGAAAAAGACTGTCAAGCAAGCATTCTATATCAAGCAAAATGATTCTTCAACAGTGAAGGAGAAGTTAAGATATTCTCAGATAAACAAAAACTGAGACTATTTATTTCTTGCAGAATTGCCTTATAAGAAATACTAATGAAAGTCCTTCAGGCTGAAATGAAAAACAAAACAAAACAAAAAAAGAACACCAGTAAAGGTAATTACATGGGAAGATATAAAATACGGTACACAAGCAGTTTTTTGTTTGTAATACTTTTTTCCCCCATCTAATTTAAAAGGTAACAGCATAAAGCAATAATTATAAAACTGTGGAGATACAAAGATGTAATTTATGTGATGATTACAGCACACGGAAAGAAGGAGAGAATGGGGTTATATAGGAGCAAAGATTCTGTATGTTATTGAAATTAAGTTGATATTTATCTAAACCAAATTATAAATTAATATGCTAATTGCAACTCCCAGGGCAACAAGTGAGAACAATTTACAAAATATAGTAAAAGAAACAACAAAGTAAAACAGTATACTAGAAAAAAAATATAATATAACATAAAAGGTGGTAGTAATAGAAGATTAGAGGAACAAAACAAGACATAAGGCATATTGAAAACAAATCGCAAAATGGGGGATATTGGGCACTGACCCAAGCAACTGAGTTGTAAATGTTTCTTAAACACAACCTGATTTTTATTAAAGTTCAGAGATATGTAGTAACTTGCAGTGGTCTTTAAAAAAAAAAAAAAGGTTTCTTAGGGCGCCTGGGTGGCTCAGTCAGTTAAGCCTCTGACTTAAGTCATGATCTCAGGTCCAGGAGTTCGAGCCCCACGTTGGGCTCTGTGCTGTCAGTTCAGAGCCTGGCGCCTGCTTCGGATTCTAGGTCTCCCTCTCTCTCTCTGCCCCTCCCGCACTCATGCTCTGTCTCTCAAAAAAGGAATAAACATTAAAAAATATATATAAAAAAATTTCTTTCCATAAAATTAACTAAAACTAATTAATAAGTTGGTGAAAAATTAACAGACTTCTCCCAATTTATTTTATCTTCCCAAAAAAGCTTCCCTCACTGTTGCTATTAGAGTTGGCATGATTTGTCAGTATCAGTGAAACCTGATCTATGCTTTCAGCATTAAAAGAAAAAAAAAAGGAGACTATTAAGTCTTTTTGTATACAACCTGCATGATATCCGTCTTACCTGTCATATATCTTGATGGAGTATGATGAAATATCACTAATTATTTTAAGACACTGTGTTTGGATTTCATGTGTAGTTTGGTCGAACACCTACAAATCCAATATTTTATCAAAATGATGGCACTTTACAACTTTTTTAAATTGCGCCGTTCCATTTTGCACACTTTCTACAACATGCAACTTTAAATAGAATTCCAAACACAAATGCCATTAAATGAGTATTTTTATTTTATAACAAGATTGAAAATTCTGACAATGCCTTGATGATTGGTCAATTTTCTCTAGGAATCTTTTATATAATATCATATTCCTCTTTGGATAATACCCAGTTACTTTAGCTGTATCAGTGAGGAAAAACTGCAGGTTGGAAAGATAGGTAAAAGTATTTTCAGAAAATAAAACTTAACGTTTTCCTTAAAGTTTGAGTTACAATTACCTAACAATAAAGTTTCTAGGAATATTCTCAAGAAATATTTTAGCTTTTTACTGAAACAAACAAAATAAATAAATTAGTCAAAAAACAAAATTATGGAAAAATATTTTATTTATCTACAAATAATTGACATAAAAATTAGCAAAACTTAGCTTTTTATTTGTTTGTTTTATGCTCCCCAGATTTATGTCTAGTTGCCCTAAGCATGAGCAATTACATAGAAAAAGGGAATAAAGTTATAGGAAAACAGCTTGAACAATAACTGGTCCCATAACAAGTAAATTTCAGCCCCAAAGATAGTTTTTCCACTTGAATTTGGGCTCTTCTGTTAAAAAAAAAAATCCTTGTTATAGAAAACATTCCCAGTAGAAGAAAGCAAATTGAGAATCCAGTCTGATACTTATAGATTCATAATATATTTTAGTATGTTAAGCATGCTAAAGGCTCTGAGAAATCTCGTAGTAAAGAAATATTTTGTTTCCTGGGCACTTCCAAAACTTCTTGAGTAAACACTATTTACATTTTGTAGATGCTTTATGCTATTGAACAGTTTTTAAAATATTGGTATAAAGTTATCAGAACAAAAATCAAACTAATAGTGCTTATTATTATTATTTTATAGTCATACCAAGCATCAGTGGTGGTGTAACAAAAGATACACTCTCATACACTGCTAGTGGGTAGTGCAATTGAACACGATCCTATGGACAACCATCTGGCAATATAGGTAAGAGGTTTCAAAACTTTTAAACTATTGGACCCAGGTACTAGCTCCTATGAATTTATCTTAAGGAAATTAGATGAACTTTATAACTTTACAAAGATATTCATCACAGGATTTCTGATATGCCTAAAACGGGAGAATGAGCAGATAGATTATAGGTTACCATCTAGAGAAATGTTAATTTGATGAAAAGGAACACTTAATGGAATGAGAAATGTTTACACTATATGATTAAGTGAAAACATATTGGTTGCAATACTTATACAGTATGTATGTCATTGTATAAAAATGTATGCACAGGACGTCTGGGTGGCTCAGTAGGATGAGTGTCTGACTTTGGCTCAGGTCATGATCTCATGGTTTTGTGAGTTCAAGCCCCATGTTGGGCTCTGTGCTGACAGCTCAGAGCCTGGAGTCTGCTTCAGATTCTGTGTCTTCCTCTCTCTCTCTGCCCCTCTTCTGCTAGTGACCTCTCTCTCTCTCTCTCTCTCTCTCATTCTCTCTCTTCGTCTCTTTCTCAAAAATAAATAAATATTAAAATTTTTATTTTAAAAATCTATGCACAAGTATACCTAGAGAAATGATAAAAAGGCATAAGCTAAAATGATAATTATGGTTATTTCTAGGAAGGGCAATTATATGTGTTTTTGTTTCCCTGATTTTTTTTTCCATATATCCATGTTGCTATTATAAACACATTATTTTTCATAATCAAATGGCATTTGTAAAATAACACATGATTCCATTTTCTCTCATTTTTACCTCCAATAAAAACCTTGAGAAAAGCTGAGACTTTGTAGTGGGTGCTTTGATCTTTTGGAAGCTTTTCATTTGAAAGATTGGAAATGTTGAGTCAAATTATGCAACCATATTGTAAGCTATTAATTATACTCCTTCAAAGCTTGTAGTTTGAGTTATACCATTTTGTAACTCCTAACTTATTAAAATATATATTTTTTCTTTTAAATTTTTTGTGTGGGTTTTTAAAAGATGATATATGTTTTAAATACATTTTCAACAGGCAAAATACAGAAAAAGTATTAGAGTGAATTAGCTAGAGGCTTTATGGCATAGTATGTGTTCTCTGCAACGTAAGTGACAGAGCAAAATAATGACTGTTTCACCCTAGAAAATCCAAAAGGCTAGAAACGAGCTGTCTGGCTATTTTGATGGGTGAGCAAAGAGGTGGATGCAAGTGGTTAGCTTCCAAGAATGTCTGAGTGCCTCCCGTGATACAGATGTCAAACACACACACAAGTTGTTTTGGATTCTATCCAAAAGACTACCCGGAGGGGCAAGGCTAAATCAGCAGAGATAAACGGAAGGTAGTGCTGTATTCCTACAAGCCAAGGAAGGAGTAACTTCCGGCCAGAAATGACATGCATTCACTCACATCAAAGAGACTGTAAAGACGATGTCCCCAGAAATGCCAAGAGGATCTCCCCAGAAACAATGAATGAAATTTAGTCAGTTCTGAACATATTCCAACAGGGTCTGTATAATAATAACCACAACACTCTCAGCCAAGTTGGAACTTTCTTCTCTCCTTAGCTGTTCTTCCTTCCCAAGCTGCATCCCTTGGAGGAGTTAGAAACTCTAGGCGGAAGGAGTAACACCTGCTGGGAACACAGCAGAGTTAAAGAGGCAGTGAGAGACAAAAATGAAATTGTTTATGATTACATCCCCTGGCTTGTGCTTGCTCAGGTGAACATTATGTAGTGGGGGAAAGAGTGAGGTTCTTAGAAAAATACATGAATCTCCACTCCATTAAATTTAGATTTCATGTACAAAACAAATGATTTTAAATAGTGCTGCAAATGTGCATGGGATTTCTGTATATTAAAATATTCACCATTCATCTGAAATTCAAAGTTAACGGAGATTTCAGGACTTTCATTTGCCAAAGCTGTCAATCCTCCATTCTTTGTATCACTTACTGCTTTTTGGATGGAGTCTTGCTTGATATCAGAAGCGTCCCTCCCCCCGCCCCCCACTTTGTTTTTATTGTATTTTCCTTGTTTATTTCCCCATCCATTTATATTAGCCACTTCATTTTCAGATGTGTCTCATGCACACAGCAAAGAATTGGGTTTGGATTTGCGTACTCCAATCAAACAAATCTTTTCTTACTGAATTAAGTTTAGTATTATGGTTAATATGTTTGGTCTCAGTTCTGCCATATAATGTTATTATATATCATGCATCAATGTAAAGTCATTTCACACTGTTGGATTTTTCTTTTTCATTTTTTTTTTTTTGTATATTCCTGGTAAATAGAGAGGATTGCATTTTTTATCCTAAAACACCTTGCTACGAATTATTCTTAGGTTCTCTCCCTCTGGGGCTGCTGTAGGCTTTCATCTGTTCTTAACCATTAGCTAATAGCAGGTGGCCCATTCCACATGGCTGTCTCCAGCTCCAGGTTTTGGTAACTGCTGTGTCACCTCAGGCATAAGAGGGTTGGAAGTGGCAAGGAAAGAGCACATAGCTATTATTAGTGCCAGAGTAATCAACTCTACCTTGTGGTTTTCTTATACCAGACCACGCATGTATAATTAGCACCTATTTCAAACCTTTCCTAAACATACCAAATTTGAGAATTTCGTATATTTTCTGCCAACTTTGACTGATACACAAAGTGAATATTTCATTAGTGAATAATAAAAGTCATTGTAGTGGGTGGCTACAATGAAAAAGAAGAAAGATTATTGCATACACAAGTCATTTCTGAAATATTTCCCAAAAGGAGAAGGAGATGGAGATAAAAATAAGCAAAGGTGAACTACAATGTATGCAGATCACAGGTATCTGTTATGTATAAAATTTGTATTCCCAAAGTTAAGAACACAGATGGTAAAGAATCAGTAATGGAAGAAATACTAAAAAAAATGACTTGGGCAGGGGGGGGGGGGGAAACAGCTGCAAATTGAAATGGATCACCAAGATTCAGGAAAAATATTGAAGAGATCTTTCTTTGCTTGACTTGGACTGGAACATACTCAGCAGCCAGGGGACCTATCACAATGACTGACGATTATGAAACTCTTCCCAGTGAATTCAAAATCAATCTCCTAATTTTTCAACACATCCCTAGAGGTCGCCATTAACCATCCATCACATTTGGAAAATTGGATGAAATCTGTTTGCCATCCCAGAATTTAACCTAAAATTTAATTAAGAGACAAGGAAATACTATTTCTCTAAATTTGTAGGGTGAAAAGAAGTTGCTGCCTAAAAAAGACCGATTCTATGTGACAAAAAAGTCCATAAGGGTAACAACCCTGCCATCTTGGTAACTGTTTACCAGCACCTAGACCCCTGTGAATGCTCAGTAGATATTCATTGGGTGAATGAAATATACAAAAATGAAGCTGGCCTCAGAAATCTCAGTGGCACTAAAATGTCAGAAGAAAATTGAATAACATTTACAGAAGAAAAATAAAAGTGACCCAGTCACTGCAGACAAAATATTTCTCAGACATGGCAGGCTCAGAAAGTACCTTATCTAATACCCTTCCTAAAGAAAAACAATCATAAATATGATTTGTTTATTTATTTGCAAAAAAAGTATTTTATGCAAACAAAAATGTTTCAGAGTAAAAATATATGAATGTCAGTTCAGAGTATCGTGTATTACAATAGTATCATAATTATTGATCTCAGATTAATAAACAACAAAACAAGTTTATCCAAAGGAAATATTCAATGGTAAGCATGATATTCAAGATGGAAACATTTAGTATGTAGAAAAGAATAAAAATAGTAACTAGAGATCTTATTAATAAGCAATGGCTCACTCATATAGTAGGCTAATATGAAGTCATTAAAATTATGTTTTCAAAAATTATTGGAGCGCCTGAGTGGCTCAGTCAGTTAAGCATCCGACTTTGGCTCAGATCATGATTTTGTGGTCCATGGATGGGTTCAAGATCCATGTAGGGGTCTGTGCTGACAGCTCAGAGCCTGGAGCCTGCTTCAGATTCTGTCTCTCCCTCTCTCTGACCCTCCCCACTCATGCTCTGTCTCTCTCTCAAAAATAAATAAACATTAAAAAATTATTTTCAAATTATTTAGTGGCCTATGAAAAGTGTTACAGTTTGATGCTAAATGAAACGAGAGGATGCAAAACAATTAAGTGAGTTTTGGTTTCAGACTCTGCATTATGTCGTATTTCATTAATTCCAAGGTACACAGTTTTTATATTTTAACATCCTGCAAGAGACATCACTTTACAGTTGATGGGCTCTTAGAATGATTTAAATATAGTAATTTATTTATGATGAATTAAAATAATGGAATTTGTTCCCTGAGGTAATTGATGTGATTTTATTGATCTTTGTAACCCTTTCTCCTCATGCAATAAATGCCATTGAATTTGTGGCACTCAGTGTGCAATGATATTGTCGAATGACTTAAACATTTTTGAGTGAATACTTAGGTTTTTATGCTTTGAGAAACAAGAAATGCTTTAGCCTCCAAATACATTTTTTCCACAATCAGCATACAAGAGAATTCCATTAAAATTTTACTAAATTTTGAAGAAAACGTGAAAACAACATAGAATGGTTTTCTGGAGAGAATTCTGTAAGCAGTGCTTTTAAAAAATATCAGTGAACTGAAAAAAGTGTATTCGTCCATTGACTACAAATTGCACTGATTTTGTATCTTGTTGGAGATACGGACCCAACTCATTCCAGAGACCATCAATATTATTAATTCTCATGTTTCTTTTTAACTGCTGACTTGTCCTGCACTGTGCTAAGTTTACAGCTATTGATTAATAGAACTATGGAGAAGATTAAAAAGAATTTTTAAAACCTAAATCTTGTGCTTTTTTTTTTGATAGAACTTCTTGTGTCTTTGAAGTTTAAAAGAATACTAATGCAAAGTAATGTCTTTTTATACTAAATCACTTTTTTTTTTGCTATGCTTTAAAACCTGGGAGCAATGTTGCAGTCAAATACTTTAGAATATATTACCTTCTCCCTATTTAATTGGAGGGAAAGCCATAAATATCCTCAGCTGTGAAGTCACATGAATTTTTTATCAATATTCTGTGTAGAAATCTGTGGAGTTACTTAGTTTGCCTTAACTGCCTAGAAAAGTGATTAAAAAAATAAAAGTCAATATTAGCATCTTGACATCTAACCATCAACATGTCAGATTTAAACCGAATTCATACTAAAAGCATGGAGGACTGGTTTAGTTTTAGGTAGAAGGATATTATCATCAACTGTCTGCTTAACAAAATACAAGATAGCATATAATTTTTGATATATAGTGGATAGTAACTTTTCCATACAGCATACATTACCTTATTTAACATAAGAGTGCAATGTTAAGGCTACTTCTGGTCTATATAATTGTTTTCATGTTTAAGGCATATAAAGTTCTTCAGATGAAGGACTTCACTTCAAGGCCTAGACATGTCAACATGTTTTGATTATAGAGGACATCTTGATGAAATAGAGGCAGCAGGAGTTTCAGAGTTGATTAGACATGAGCTGTGTAGCCTTGGGAAAATTATGTGATCATTTTCAGTCTTGGTTCCAAACGTATAGACTAGCAGTGAGCATATCTTTTCATAGATTAGGGTGGAAAAGTTAATAAAACCAGCTATTTAAAGCACCTTATAACACTGCTTAACATATAAAACATGGTCAAGCACTTTTAGATCTCTTTTTTTGTGAATGCAGAGAAATTCAACTTTGGAATAAAATTTCCTTAAACTGTGGCCTTCCCTTTGGAAACAAATTGTTCATATTTTGTCTAGATATTTAGAAAAGTGCTAAAAATTTTTTAAATGTTTATTTATTTTGAGAGAGAGAGCATGCAGGACAGAGAGAGAGGGAGAGACAATCCCAAGCAGACTCCAGGCTCTAAGCTGTCAGCACAGAGCCTGATGCGAGGCTCAATCCCACGAACTGTGAGATCATGACCTGAGCCAAATTCAGATGCTTAACCAACTGAGACACCCAGGCACCCCTGGAGAGTGCTACCATTTAAGCACAGTGCATTCGATGAACATCAACAGCCTAGAAAGTGCAAATTTAATCTGACAGGTTTTCCTGCAATTACAAAGTTGTTGCACCACAAAATGGACACCTTGGTGTTACACAAGTGAACATTTAAACTAGAAGCAATGGGGTGCCTGGGTGGCTCAGTCTGTTAAGCACCTGACTTTGGCTCAGTTCATGATCTCATAGTTCATGAGTTCGAACCCTGCATCAGGCTCTGTTGCCGACAGCTCAGAGCCTGGAGCCTACTTTGGATTGTGTCTCCCTCTCTCTGCCCCTCCCCCACTCATGCTCGTGCTCTCTCTCTCTCTCTCTCTCTCTCTTAAAAGTAAATAAACATTAAAAATAAATAAATTAATTAACTAATTAGAAATGGCCTCTGACAAACTTCTAAAGCTAAGTTTTTGTCTTTAGCCTCAAAACTTCTGTCAGGACCTAGTTAGTTTGTCTAGATTCCTTGATCCCCATAGTTGGGCCCTCAAGTGATCATCTTTTGTGGAGTCCTAGACCTTCTGGAGGTTTAGGCCAGAAGCATGTCACCACTGTTGAACAACAGCCCTGGTCTGCTGTTGTTTCCATAAGTGGTCTTTGGCGTGGATCTGTTTCTGAGAGCTGGTGGTGTAGCTTCCCTGCCTCTTCAAATGCCTCTGCCTGGCATTTGCCAGTCTTGCCTCTGAACTTGATTGATACTGGGGTCCTAATAGCTTTTGACAGAATTCACCAATCTTAGGCAACAAATGGTCTCTCTGTTTTTTCTGTTATGGAACTCTCCAGATCATCTGTCACGATGGAATGCAAAATTGAGCAGACATCTGATCATCTTGGGCCTGGATTATCAACTCTTGCTGTGAACAAAATGAAGTTGGTTGTGTTGTTTGGGCATCACTGACGGTCTTTCACATGGCTATTAGGCAACTATAACTCATAAAGTAATACAAAAACCTTCCTGATGTGTTCATATAAACATTAGGAAAATATTCAACAAATCTCACCAAATGAATTCTAAACAATTATACCTAGAGAGGAAAATATAAACTAAGGGAATGCATAGGTTCCAAGAAAGAATGAAAGGCCCTAATAAGTAAACATTGAAAAAATAAATAAAATAAAACTTGATTGGAAAATAGTGAATGAGTTGTCAAAATTTGTTAAAGTCCTTCATGTGGTTGAATGAGAGATAGAAATGCTGAAACTTTTAAACATTTCTAGAAAAAATAATGACAAATATGTGTATTAAATTGTAAAGGACATCTTCTGAAAGAGAGAATCTGAATATTTTGCTTCTAATTTATCTTAATGAAAATGAATTTTAAAAAATTTTATCAATTCAACAGAGAAGACTAAGGGAAGACTAAAAACAGAGCCAGGAAAATACATTTATCCTTATTAAGTACCTATCCTACTAGAGCAAAACAAAAGCCTATATAGATGATCTTTTTTAAAAAAAATTTAATGCTTATTTATTTTTAAGAGAGAGAGAGAGATAGAACATGAGCGGGGTAGGAGCAGAGAGAGAGGGAGACACAGAATCTTAAACAGACTCCAGGCTCTGAGCTGTCAGCACAGAGCCTGATGCAGGGCTTGAACCCATGAGCTGTGAGATCATGACCTGTGCTGAAGTCGGATGCTTTCTTTACAATTTTTTTTTATTTTTCTTTTTTAATGTTTATTTATTATTGAGAGACAGAGAGAGTCAGAGCATGAACATGGGAGGGGCAGAGAGAGGGGAAGACACAGACTCTGAAGCAGGGTCCAGGCTCCGAGCTGTCAGCACAGAGCCTGATACGCGGCTCCAACTCAGCAATGGTGAGATCATGACCTGAGTCACAGTCAGATGCTTAACAGACTGAGCCACCCAGGCACTCCCTTGATAGATGATCTTTAAAAGAGGTATATTTAATGTGAAATTACTCAGAAAAATAGGAGGTGAAGAGATACAATGTGTTGAAATGGTAATCAAGTTCCATGACCTGAGTGATCTTTTGGTCCAGCTGATTTCATAGGCAGCTTAAATCAAACATATTCAAATTTCATAGAACAGACCATCCATATTTATACAAGTATTTCAGAGAAATAGCCCAACTTATTTCTTATAAAAAATACTACAACAAATATATTAAACATGAGATTTTTGAAGTTAGTTAAGGTCACTACATGATAAGGGTGCTGTTTTCCATTACTGCCGTTCACATTGTATTAAAGGATCTAGTAGCTAAGGTTAAAAAAAAATTAAAAAGAAAGAAAAAAGAAAATGTGAAGAAAACTAAAAATTGAAAAGGAAAAATGAAATTACATATATATATATATATATATAGTTACATAGAAAATCAAAGACCAGCAACAGTCAGACCATCAGAATTAATAGGAATTCAGCAAAATTTCCAGGTACAAAACAAAAATCCTTACACAAACACTGGTACATCAAAATAAAAATTCTTACAATGTAACTAAAATAAACATTTAGAAAACAAAATAATAAAAAATATCCTATTCACATCAGCAATAAAATGTATATGAAATGTAGAATTAAATTTAATAAAATGATATCTAAGAAGTAAAAAAAAAATTGGCAGGCATCAAAATAGACCCAAATCTAAGCAGAGCTATACCATGTCCATGGTTAGGAGATAATCATACTATTCATACTATAAAAGGAGTATGAAAAAAATTAAGCATTAAACTGAAGAAACTAGACACAGAACGAAGTAAACAGAGAGGAAGGAGAAAGAAGAGGCTTATAAATATAAAATCTGAAATTATTCTAGCAGGATATAACCCCCTCCACCTCACAAACACAAACAAATTTTACAATAAAAAATTTATCTATAAAAACTGACTAAAGGAGATGTAGAAAACAGCTACAAGTGGTAACTATAGAAGAACTTGAAAATTTAGTACATGATTCATTCCTTCAGAAGTCACAAATAAATATGATTTCATCAGAAAATTGTATCAAATAGGTAATGTCTGTCATCAAAACTCTTGAATCCTTAAAAAGATGAACCACTTAACACATTAGCACAAGGGTAAACTTTATGCACAATGCTCACAAGGAGAGCACGGGAAAGAAAATCATAGGACTGTACTTTCCAGTTGTGCAATCCAGTCAGCCAGAACCATCAGAAGGTTTATTTTCGAAATCATATTCCTAGACCTTAATGCACTTCTGCCAAATCAGAATCTGAGACAAGCAAGTGTAAGTAGGTGAGCATGTCTGAGGCTAACAAAGCTATGTTCTTAATAGGCTTACTATGTCACTCTGATGCATATGCACTGAAGCTTAGAATCATGGCCATAAACCAATATAAGTAATAAAGATAGCAAAATATATTGTATAAAATATAAACAACAAAACAAAACAAATGTAGAATAGCAATTAGCTCTGAAAAAATTAAAACATAAATAATGGGAATCTCCAGACTGTACTTTGGGGAATCCCCAAGGAATTCCAAGAAATTATCCATGCTTTGCTTGGGTACAATATGAATATAATCCATATTTTGGTTTTAGACAGTCTTAAGTTGATACTTGGAAAATACATTTTTATACAGGAATTTTATTTACTAATATGGATTGTAATTTAATTTGACATTCTTGCATTTCAACAAATTGAAGTTATATAAGGGAGGAAAAAATATTGGCATTGTAGACTTTAAATTATGCCAGACAGGATTTTTTCATTCGCATTTTGTAGAACTAGAATCAATAATGATCTATGTGAATTGAATTAAGTCAATTTTGTAGCAGGGGAATAACCAATATGACATTTAAATGCCTCTTCCAGCTCCAGTTTTAAAGTTTTCCCATTATGCTTAAAGTTTTACCAGCAAATGAGAAATCTGTATAATATAATTGATCGGATTGAATTTGTTTCATAATGAAATGGAGCATTCTGTATTCTCAAGTACTATAAAGTACCTTGAAATAACTATGGTGAATATTTCCCTGATCAATAATTATTTAAAATTCTGCTTCATGTGTCTCCAATGCAGATTTTATGTATGGAGATTTTAGTATACCTTTCTGATTCAAAGCCAAGGCTGAAGTTGCTATAAGAAGAAGTGATGATCTTCTCTGAACTATCTGTGATGTGCCATTTATACCAACCAGACATAAGTTCATTGCATTCACTTTTCTTATTACCCCATTATTCTTTGTTAATTGTTAAGCATATTTTAGCAAAATGAGCATATTTTAGTGAAATATTTTCATGCTTTGCTAATAGACATGCATATAGTTTCCTCCAACCTACCACATTCTAGTACATACAACATGTTACTACCTGTTGAGTGAATAGAATCACTCTAGACAACCCGGTTTGTGAATTGTCATCTTGATAATATGGGCTAAAGAAATCTGAAATTTGAGCAGGGTTGGAGGGAATGTTTGCTCTAAAATCACAAAAATGAGTACACGTGTGCTTCCTCTTGACTATTTTGGGCTGTGTGTTTACATGTGTAGTTCTCCCTTTCCCACTCTGGAATACCCAAAACAGCCTTCATCTCAAGTGCCATGAAGCCACCAAGAGAGGCAAATGTCAACAGAGACAATGAGGATTGACTAACCAACCAGTCTCATCTGGTACATGGTAGGTGATGTAAAATATCAGAATTGTATGTATGGTATCATTTAAGTTAATAAGTTAAAAGTAGTCAGAAAGATATAAATTATTATAAGTCAGGAATTTTACATAATTTTTCTCTGATTCTTAGAATGCTAAGAAGTAAGAATTATTTTTCAAATTGTATAGATATACTCAGAGGTTAAGCAACATGCTTAAGGTCACACAGACAGTAAGTGGTGGGTTTCAAATTCATATCTTTTTTTTCACCAATGTCTATGTGTGTTCCATTCCTCTACACTGGTCACTACTTTAAGTGAATTATTCCATCAATAACATATTAAGTATTCAGGTTTCTTGGTAATTAATAAACTTATCAAGGGTCTGTAGTACCATTTAATTTTAACGTAACTGCCATATATTTCAGCATATGAAATGAACTTGCACAGAATTATTAGCAGTTACTTGAAGTAATGCATTCCAAAATATATACTAGATTGCTCATAATTCAAACTAATGGTTTCCATTACAAAACTATTACAAGCAATGTAAAGAATCAACTTTGGTCATTCAAAGCTAACATTCATAAATATAAATTTAAGACCACTATCAGATGGAGAATGAAATCTTACTGAATATAATTGAAGCACAGAGCAATGTTCAAAACACAGTCGATCTTTCAAATCTTTCCATTTCATAATTTTCTTAATGGTTTAAACACATGCATGTAGCTAAAACATACATGCACAATCTTGACTTTCAAAAGAAACCCCTTTGTATCTATACTGCTAACCCTCAAATCTTGAAAATTAGGGTTAGACCTTTCTTAATACTCCAAACACATATGATAAAAGGAATACTTTTTTTTTTCCCCTCAGTTTGCCAGATATGTCTAGGTAATAAAGCAATTGAGCTAAGGGATATATATGAGATTGGTTAAGTTATCAAAAAGGAATGATCCCCAGGATTTCTGGTTTCAAGAAAAATTTCAAATTTGTTTTAATCATCCGTTTTTCTGATTATAATTATATTATTTATGTGAAATTTTAATTTTGTTTAAAGTTTACTTATTTATTGTGAGAGAGACAGAGACAGCATGAGTGGGGGAGGAGCAGAGAGAGAGAGAGAGAAAGAGACAGAGGGTCCTAAGCAGCATCCACTGTCAGCATAGAGCCCAATGCAGGGCTTGAACCCATGAAACTGTGAGATCATGACCTGAGCTGAAACCAAGAGTCAAATGCTTAACCAACTGATCCACCCAGGCACCCCTAATATGAAATTTTTAAAAAATAAAATAAAATTATTTATAATCTATTCCCCCAAATAATAACTTTCCATGTGATGACTTCCCCTGGGCATATCAATGTATAAAGCTGCTTTTATTTTTTATTTTTATTTTTTTAATGTTTATTTATTTTTGAGAGAGACAGAGACAGAATGTGAGTGGGTTGGGGCTGAGAGAGAGGGAGGCACCAAATCTGAAGCAGGCTCCAGGTTTGGAGCTGTCAGCACAGAGCCTGACATGGGGCTCGAACTCATGAGCTGTGAGATCATGACCTAAGCCAAAGTCCGATGCCCAACCGACTGAGCCACCCAGGCGCCCCTAAAGCTGCATTTAAAGATAATATGCTATAGCATTGTTCCAAAAACTTTTCCTAAAATTACAAAAGACTAAATGATAGGTTTAGATCTCAGAGTCAGTGGAGATGAACTTCAGATTTCTAGTTTAACCATGTGTGTTGATGGGAATATTGCATGCCAGGAAGGGGAAGTCTGAATTGAGTTATGAAAACAGGTTCTAGAGTGGAAATTTATATATCAAGTAAGGTGAGATGTAAGTAGTAGGAAACAGGAAAAGAGAAATATGTTGAAGATGTAAGTTTGGTAGCTATCTGCATTTGGATGACATTAAAGTGTGAAAAGTCATTGATATCAACTTGGGCAAGAATGTAGAGAAAAGAAGTGAAGTTGGCAAAAATAAACTGAAAGTTATGTCCTGGTGAAAAAGAAAGAAACATAGAAGACAGTATTTTTAAAAAAGCAAAGAAAGGGGTATTTCGGGAGGGAAAGAAAAAGTCTACACTACCCAAATAAATATACACATTTAATGAATCCCTATCAAGATAACACCAGCATTCTTCACAGAGCTAGAACAAACGACTATAAAATTGTATGGAACCAGAAAAGACCCCAAATAACCAAAGTAATGTTGAAAAAGAAAACCAAAGCTGGAGGCATCACAGTTCCAGACTCCAAGCTGTATTACAAAGCTGTAATCATCAAGACAGCAAGGTACAGGCACAAAAAATAGATACATAGATCATTGGAATAGAATAGAGAACCCAGAAATGGACCCACAAATGTATGACCAACAAATCTTCAACAATGCAGGAAAGAATATCTAAAGGAAAAGAAGACGTGTCTTCAGCAAACGGTGCTGGTAAAACTGGACAACAACATGTGGGAAAATGAACCTGGACCACTTTCTTACACCATACACAAAAATAAATTTAAAAAGTTAAAAACAGAGTAAAACACACACACACACACACACACACACACACACACACACACCCAAAACGGATGTGAGACAGGAAACGATCAAAATCCTAGAGAAGAAAACAAGAAACAACCTCTTTGAGTCTGGCTGCAGCAATTTCTTACTTGACATGTCTCTGGAGACAAGGGAAACAAAAGAAAAAATGAACCATTGGGACCTTACCAAGATAAAAAGATTCTGCACAGCAAACAATCAACAAAACTAAAAGGCAACAAATTAAGTGGGAGAAGCT